>NC_090726.1:6739828-6757328 GCF_036898095.1 Palaemon carinicauda
AAAAGGTGGAGGCTCTAAAGATTAACCTCTGAAGCCAAATTATTCCCCGATAAAATCTCGAATTTGATGGTGATGTATCTTAAGGTACGTCACTTAGTGGAACCCTCTTTACCGTATTTTTTCTTCTGTTTCTAGTATTACGAAGGGAAATTGGTTTAATGTTAAACATATTTCGAATATTAATTCGTCTAAAGCGGCGTTTTGGAGACCAATATTCTGTTTCTAGTGTTACGAAGGGGAATTGGTTTAATGTTAAATATATTTCGAATATTAATTGGTCTAAAGCGGCGTTGTAGAGACCAATATTCTGTTTCTAGTGTTACGAAGGGGAATTGGTTTAATGTTAAATATATTTCGAATATTAATTGGTCTAAAGCGGCGTTGTAGAGACCAATATTCTGTTTCTAGTGTTACGAAGGGGAATTGGTTTAATGTTAAATATATTTCGAATATTAATTGGTCTAAAGCGGCGTTGTAGAGACCAATATTCTGTTTCTAGTGTTACGAAGGGGAATTGGTTTAATGTTAAATATATTTCGAATATTAATTGGTCTAAAGCGGCGTTGTAGAGACCAATATTCTGTTTCTAGTGTTACGAAGGGGAATTGGTTTAATGTTAAACATATTTCGAATATTAATTGGTCTAAAGCGGCGTTTTAGAGACCAATATTCTGTTTCTAGTGTTACGAAGGGGAATTGGTTTAATGTTAAATATATTTCGAATATTAATTGGTCTAAAGCGGCGTTGTAGAGACCAATATTCTGTTTCTAGTGTTACGAAGGGGAATTGGTTTAATGTTAAACATATTTCGAATATTAATTGGTCTAAAGCGGCGTTGTAGAGACCAGTATTCAGGATACCTGTAATTAATGGAGCAATTTATTTCGATCTTTTACAATGAATAAAAATATCAATTGAACTTCAATGATAACCAATGAAACTGGTTCTTACATCTATTTTACCGCAGTATTTCAACATAGTTGTTCATGTTCATTTAAGATAATTAGATATTTTCTATCATGAGGCGCAATACTGCACAGTATTCTAGAAGCTTTATTCCAGCTGTGACCAAGTAGTGGAATGATCTTCCTAATTGGGTAGTTGAATTGGTAAAACTTCAAATGTTCAAACTTGTAGCATATGCTTTTATGTTGAACAGGATAACATAAGTCTCTTTTTATAGTATATATATGAAAGATCTGTTTTAATGTTGTTACTGTTCTTAAAATGTTTCATTTTAATTGTTCATTACTTCTCATAAAGTTTATTTATTGCCTTATTTCCTTTCCTCACTGAGTTTTTTTTCTTTGTTTGAGCCCTTGGGCTTATAGCATCCTTTTTTTTCCAAATAGGATTGCAGCTTAGCTAGTTATAAAGATAACAATAACAAGAGCAATCATAGACTTCTGACCTCCGCCAAAGGTTAATGGAGTCGTCCAGGGCCTAAGATCTATCTGTGGTGGAAATTTCGTCAAAATCCTTCAATTTGTTCTTTAAATTTGCGAAAAATACAAATCCGGATCATGTCCAAAATTTAATGGGGTCGTCCATGACCTAAGATCTGTCTGTGGTGGAAATTTCGTCAAAATCCGTCGAGTAGTTTTGACGTAATCCTGTCCACAGACACACACAGACAAATAAGTAAACCGACTTGATCGCATAGCCTGGACGGAGTTAATAATAATAATAATAATAATAATAATAATAATAATAATAATAATAATAATAATAATGTTTCTCTTTTATTCTAAAGCCTATCTCCTTTTCTTTCCAACAGTTTATCACGTTCGAGTTTGAACCTCATATTATTTACGAAAATGGCAGCAACCGAAACGGAGTCGATTATTACGGGAGGGATATTCAGATTGCAGACACCCTCTCCACCGTCTTGAATTTTTCACTGCAAATTAAGGAACCTCCAGAAGGTAAGCTAATGGATAGATAAATAATCAAACGGGTGGATAGCAGTCTCTATGATAATGAAATGATATGGTACATAATTTCTTTTACAGGGTGAAGCCGGAATACACACGCACACACATACACACACATATATATACACACATATATACTGTAGATATATATATGTATATATATATATATATATATATATATATATATAATTCATATATATATATACATATATGCTTTATATATAATATATATATACATACACACACATATATAAATATATATATATATATATATATATATATATATATATATTTATAGTTGGAACTAGGGTACTATGGTTGTGCATGCAGGAATTATGAAATATGATTTTGATTTGATTGCGTGAAACCTATTCCTATGATAATTAAATCGATATTAGTTAATTGTTTACCATGTGTTGAATGCGCAAATTGTATATCTATACCCACACGGGTGTGTGTATGTGTGTATATATATATATATACATATATTTATATATATATATATATATATATATATATATATATATACATATATATGTATATATATATATGCATACATATGTGTATATATGTATATATATATTTATATATATTATGTATATCTATATATAGACGTGTATGTATATACCGTATATACATGTATGTATGTATGTATTGGGAGGTGTGCGTGCGCATGCTACATAAATACTATAGCTAGAAGTTTCGCTACCTCCATCCTAATCCTGTTATATTCCTCATGTGTAAGAATGTAATTATATGAATGTTTTATTTGATCCATTTGTGCTTGTTATATATAATTCCTAGTAACTTATTTCATCAGGACTCTTTGTTATTATTATTGATATTACTAGCCAAGCTACAACCCTAGTTGGAAAAGCACGATGTTATAAGCCCAGGGGCTCCAATAGGGAAAAATAGCCCAGTGAGGAAAGGAAATAAGGAAGTAAATAAATGATGAGAACAAGTTAACAATAAATCATTCTAAAACAGTAACAACGTCAAAGCAGATATGTCCTATATAAACTATTAACAACGTCAAAAACAGATATGTCATATACAAAGTATAAAAAGACTCATGTCATCCTGGTCAACATAAAAATATTTGCTCCAACTTTGAACTTTTGAAGTTCTACTGATTCAACTACCCGATTTGGAAGATCATTCCACAACTTGGTAACAGCTGGAATAAAACTTCTAGAATACTGTGTAGTATTGAGCCTCATGGTGGAGAAGGCCTGGCTATTAGAATTAACTGCCTGCCTAGTATTACGAACAGGTATTCTGTCCTGTTGGGTCATACTGAGAAAAACTATGACATTTCAATCGGGTTTTCTATAATTCTTCAAACAATATGATGAGTAATGAATGAATGGCTATTGATTAATTGGTAAGAAAGTTGCATCATCTATGCCGTTAAAAGATAAGTAGTTTCTCTTGAAAAACATCGCCAGATCACATGATCAATCAATAATCTCCAAATCCTACAGTGTTAAGAATAAAATCATCCCCACTCCATAGCCGGTAAGATTAACACCTTAAAGATGGTGATGTTTTAGCAGGATTCTATTTCGTCAACTGTTAGGGTTATGGATACCTAAATGCTAAGCATATTTAATGTTATATTTTCTTGAATTCTCTTATGGAAGAGAGAGAGAGAGAGAGAGAGAGAGAGAGAGAGAGAGAGAGAGAGAGAGAGAGAGAGATTAGAAAAAAATGGCTATACATTTAAACAAAATATGAAACCACAGCATTTTGACTCTCGTGGTTGCGTGACTTATAAGAAATTCCGAATTTTCATGAATTATTATTATTTTTATTAGCCAAACTGCAATTTTCGATGGAAAAGCAGAATGCTGCAAATCCTGGACCTCCAAAAGGAAATAAGGAAATAGTAAATGAACCATATATAAATTAGTTTGGCTATTTCATATTCTCTGATCAAGAACACAGAAGACTTTTTTTTTTTTTTGTAATGTTGAGCATATGACGACATTTGTTTACTTAATATCACATATACTACGAATGTCATGATCTTCATGTGAGAGACTATGTAGATTATTTAGTATAAAAGGAATGATGTTGACTATTTTCTATTTTGATTGGTGATATAAAAAGATATTGCAAAAACTGAGGAAAGCCTGAATGCCTTCGTAGGTATGTGATCGTTAGCAAGAGTAAGGCTAAAAAGGACGAAAGGTAAACAGAATGAAATATTGTAGTAAATACATCTGATAATGAAAGAATAAGGAATAAAACAATGAATCGTAGAGCATAGAATAGAATAAGAGCAGCATGGATTTAAGAATTTCAAATGTCTAATGGACGCAATCTGTCAAAAAAAAAAAAAAAAAAAAATGTGGATTTTGTGTAGAATACAGAATGTTGTGAATTTTTGTGTGTAACAATAATTGTAGTAACAGTTCTTGAAATAATTAGCAACGAGTGAATGTGCACGAATAAGCGCCTGTTGTGTTTGTGTGTGTGTGAGAGAGAGAGAGAGAGAGAGAGAGAGAGAGAGAGAGAGAGAGAGAGAGAGAGAGAGAGAGAGAGAGAGAGAGAGAGAAATCTCATATATAAGAAAATCATTGCTCTCTTTTCATGTAGTAAATAAGATCCAAAGAACAATTTCTCTTGACCTTTGATTGATTGATTGATTGATTAAGAGTTATCTGTCATCTCCCGCAGGTGAATACTGGGGATACAAAAGTGAGAACGGCACTTGGAATGGCATGATTGGAGTTCTGGCAAGGAATGAGGGCCACTTTGGGCTGTCATTCTTCTTCCTCACAAATAATGACGATATGATGGACGTCTTGGACTATTCCAGATTTTACGATTCTGATGTAAGGGTTTTTAGAAGATTTTGCATTGGAAAAAAGAATTATTTTTCTTATATAAAAAGTTCCTTGTTATTCAAACGATTTTGATCGACAAAATGATAGAAAAAATAAAAATGTGTTTACTATAAAGTTTACTTTTTTTTCTGTTTGCTATTTATATTGAAAAAATTAAGTCGTAAAGTAAAACTAGTCTCTCTCTCTCTCTCTCTCTCTCTCTCTCTCTCTCTCTCTCTCTCTCTCTCTCTCTCTCTCTCTCTCTCTCTCTCTCTCTTTTCTGATATCACTTTGTCCGCGTAAAATTTGAATTGTTTTTTACATAGGTGAGAATTGCCTCCAATTAGTTCATATTCCATACCTCCAGAAACGAATTTCTAGAATTATGCTAGAAAGAATACCTTTAGATTACCTATGTAAAGGTTCCCTTAGATTATTCTAATGCAAGAATTTCCTTTAATCATCTATTTAAGGATTCCATTAAGCTACTCCTTTATAAGGATTCTCTGTATTCTTTCAAATTATCAATGTAAGGATTTCCATGTATTATAATTTTGTGAAGAGTCTAATTTTGTTAATTCAATCAAATAGCGGTTCCAAATTCCCCAAATAAAGATTACCATCTATTATTTAGTCTTCAAAGATTTTATGGTGGTAAATTTTTGCATTATGAATTTTATCAACTTTAATCTTTGCGTTTTTATAAAGCAGCATTTGAAGCGATTTATTTGTAATAAATTCATTATAATTCAAAGTACTCGTCTGATAGATCTAGAAAAACTACTTTTAAAATTCATCTTAAATCAATAGCAAGCATTTTCTTTTAAGAAACCTAGAGAGAATAGTATCTTAAGAGTATTTTCCCCATTTCAGAGGAGCTGCTTCATGGCCAGAACAGAGCCGCCAATTCCACGCTGGCAGTCTTTGGGAGCTCCCTTCGAACTGGATACATGGTTAGCGGTCCTCATTGGCCTGCTGGCAATTTCCCCTGTTCTCCACCTTTTCGCTCGCGCCACGACTAAACTGTAAGTGATTGTGTAAACGATCTTCAGATATTTCCCTTTTCACCACCTTTTCACATATACTCAAAATCCAGGGATTTCTTTGTATTGACGAATAGCATAGAAAGTGTTAATTTACTGCATATTGCATGTTACTGGTACTTATAAAGGGGAATACGAGAGAGAGTATATGTGTATGTGTATGTACTATAATATATATATATATATATATATATATATATATATGTATATATATATGTATATATATATATATATATATATATATATATATATATATATATATATATATGTATATATATGTATGGATACATATATGTATATATATATATATATATATATATATATATATATATATATATATATACTGGTATATGTATATATATGTATACATATATATATATGTATATATATACTGTATATATACATATATATAAATATACATATAATTGTGTGTGTGTGAGAGAGAGAGAGAGAGAGAGAGAGAGAGAGAGAGAGAGAGAGAGATTCAGATTCAGCATACGATCGATTATTCAACCATGATAAGTCATGTGATTTGACTTAGTCTTTATAATGTCAAGAATAAAGTGCTTTAACATATTTGACAACAGACTATATTACCAAACATTGGGGGAGGTGTCTAGATTTCTGTAACAAAGTACCATTTCGATCAAATAATTAGTAAGTAAGATATTAAAGTATAAAAAAACAACTATATTTTCAATGAGCTATCAGGGTTGAAATGAATTGATTCTTATCATAATTATCTGTAGTACAGTTGGACATTTCGTTCTTAGGAAGTGTACCATGTTACACCCGTACTGCACAGCAAGTTCATGTGTGTAACCCCGCCCACCACCTCTGTCATATTACTTTACACTATCTACACTCGCCTCGCAGTCAGGGTGTGACAGGGTGCACTTCCTCAGACTGAAGCGTGTCTGGAATTCCTGTGTTCGACTGTACGTGTATATGTAAAACTCTCGGCCTACTACAAGCAAGTTATCTTCTGTAACTTGAATCCTAGGTAGGAGGAACGGGGACGACTGACTAGAAGGTGCCAATAGGCATCTGTCAGGTCTATCGAGATTGTGAATGCCCCTTTTTGTAACAGGGTCCTTATGTGTTGAAGGACTAACATCCTGAACTTGCTGTTTTTTATGAACTTCTTGAGAGGCGACAAGTTCAAAATTACTCTGAGTTTTCCTGAGTCCTTCTTGGGAACACAAAACAGCCTTCCCTGGAATTTGATGGACTTTGCTTTCCTTATAACCTGTATGCTCAAGAGCTATAGGGTATATTCTTCTACTACGGTGAAGTGTTGGAAGAATTGAGGAAATGATGGTGGAGATTTGTTCCGTTTCCATCCTAGTCCAATCTTCATTAGGCCGTGGGCCCAAGGATCGAAGGTCCAATGATCCTGAAATTGTTGGAGCCTCCCTCCCGCATCCGGGGAAGACTTCCTCTTTGAAGAGATGCCCCACTTCTGGAGAAGGTTCCTATTCTCCGTGATGGCTTTCTCAACTACCTCTTTGACTACTTTGTCCGGGAAGAGGTCTTTACCCCAGATGTTAGAAGATATCAGTTTCCTGGGTTCATGTTTCACTGTTGCAGCAGCAAACACAAACTCTCTACAGGCTCTCCTAGCTTTCATGAAATCATACAGGTCCTTTACTAGGGTGGCCGTATGTATTTTTGTCCAAGACCATTCTATGCAGTTTTGTTGGGATAACAATGCTGCAAGTCTCTCCTTCGTCTCTTGTTCCTTGCACAGCGATGTCTGCGTCTAGTTTCCCTACTGAGAAGGTTAGGTGGACTTCCTTCCATTCCTTCTCCTGCATGGGCATAGCTAACGATAGAGGCCTGCACTCCTCTAGTGCAGGGCATGGTTTGCCTGCCTCCACTGCCTTGGCAACAGATTTAAGTGCCTTCCACGTAAAGGGGAAGGTCATTGAAGCAGGAGCAAGAAAGGTAAGGCGTTTCTTGCTCAAGGCGGACGCTTTCGAAACCGAATAGCCTGCCTTTATCAGGCTACTTGACAAGATAGCCTGTGCCTTACCGTGTTCAAAAATCATGACCCCCTTCAGTTCCGTCTCCTCTTTTGGCATTGGTTCATGCTTCAGTCGAATGAAGCAATCAGGGTAACCGTTAAAACTTGGCCAAAACTGGATGTCATCTAAGGGGACAGCTCCTGTCCTCTCTGAAATGTAGAGTTTGCCGTTCGTAATCGGCATAAGCTCCGCATACCTCCAGGGATTGGTTTTGGATCAGGTCGGGAGGTCTTGGACTCTGGGTCGCTTGTATGACCCTTGGGAGGCGACAAGGGCAGCTTTACAGAGCTCTCTCTCGAATTTCGCTTCCCTTGCTTTGCCTTGTTTGGGAATGTTCTCCATTAAATCCATAAGATGGGCCAGTGCCTGGCTCATGTTGTCCAATGGAGGGGTAGAAGCTGAAGACGTCGAGGGTAACGGCTCCGGTGCCGGCACAGACGGAAGGAATTCCGACTCGACATCATTATCTTCTTCCGGAGGAAGAGTAGACTCCTCCTTGGCAATCTGGACCCTGGAAGGTCCGAGTCATGCTTGGGGTACAACCATTTCACTACCCGCTTTTGGGAACGGCAAGCTACGAATCCCATTGTTAGGTAGGTATGGTCCCGGAGAGTTCTTCTGGAACCCTCTTACCCACTTGCGCAGCTTTTCACGTGCTGCATCCCTCGACTCCATTGACTTGGGGTCGTCGAAACCTTCGGCCACCAAGGTCCGGCAGATATTGCAGACTTGGGGGTCCCAATATTGCAGGGATTCGGTAATGATGGTGCAGGGGCCTGAGACCTGCACGCTTTGTGACTGTAGAAGTTCCTACCTTTAAGGTTGCAGTAGATCGCATCACATTTCATCTGGGGTTCCTCCTGTAAAGAAAGGAAAATAAAATGAGTATGTGACAGTTTATCTCACAAGTTAACAGATATGCAGATATTATAAACATTATAGCTTAGGATAGTAAGCTAGAAAGAAATTGGGAAAGGCACATACTTGTGTATCCCTTCCAGCCAATTGCTGTGACCTTGCCCCAATATTAAAGATATAGAGTTTCCTTTATCAGGGCAACTCAAAAGAGAAGGGTTCTAACCTCTAGGGAGAGAAAAGTGTTCACTGCCACTGACTCTTCTTGATATTTGATATTGTGGAGTAAGTATTAACTAAGTAATGAAGGAATTCTATTCTTTCAATATAGGATCGGTCTCAGCAAAAGACTGTACAAGGATACACAAGGTATGTTGGAAATAACTACTGTATAATAAATATTATAGTTTTCTGTTTGCAGTATATACTATATTGCAAATATACTGGCTACTGTATAACCATATACTGTAGTTCAGAAAGACACATACTTGTGTATCCCTCCCAGTATTAAAACTATAGAGTTTCCTGATCAGGGAAAACTCAAAAGAGAAGGGTTCTAACCTCTAGGGATAGAAAAGTGTACTACCACTGACCCCTCTAACTATTTAATATTGTAGGGTAAGTTATTAACTGATTTCTAATCAGAGTATTGTAGGAATTCTATTCTTTCAATATAGGACTGGTCTCAGCAAAAGACTGTGCAAGGATACACAAAATATGTTAGAAAATAACTACTGTATAATGTATACAATAGTTTTCTATCACCAGTATATGCTATACTGTAAATATACTGGCTACTGTATAATCATGTACTGTAGTTCAGCCGGCATATTGCCAGCAGGGCTAACACCTGGCAGCACAGTCCGGCCGGCATATCGCCGGCTGGGTATTACCTGGAGGTACTGGTCCAGTCGGCATGCCGCCAACCGAGTAAGTACCTGACGGCACCGGCCCAGCCGACATGCTGCCAGCTGGGTTAGTACCTGGCGGCGCTAGCTGACAGAAAGTGAAATAGCATGGAGTGAAGGCTGCCTTATTGAAAATGAGGGTTCAAATGGAAGGGAAGAATGCATCATTCAGGCTTCCATTCAGCCACAAGATCTGTTGCCGGCATTGCCGGTTTCAGGAATGTGGGTGCCAGTCCAAGGGAGGACTGAAGAACCTACAGCAGCAGAAGGGTCTCCCACCGGCAGCCATCACAGCCGGCACAACCTTCCCGGAGCCTTGTGTCCATAAGGAAAAGACTGAGTGACTAAACAGCTGCTTATGTAGGAGCCCGGCCGGCACCGCAACCCACCCGGCAAGCGGTGAGATTGCAGGACAACGGCCACAGATTGCGATGGCTAAGTCATCACTAAAGAACGGAGAGGAGAGGGAAAAGGGTCCTGTATCAAGTGTAGAAGAAGGCGGCAGGATTGCCGCCACTTCCACACAAGAGTGAAACTATGTTTCAGTATCGGCGCCATCCTAGGCGGCAGAAGAATAACTATTCTTCAGCCTAGGGCCTGCCGAATCTATCGAGTGTAGAAGAAGGCGGCAGGATTGCCGCCGCCTCCACACAAGAGAGAAACAATGTTTCAGTATCGGCGACATCCTAGGCGGCAGAAGAATACTATTCTTCAGCCTAGGGTCTGCCAACACAGGACTAGAAGGTGGCGGTAACATACTACCACTTTAGGTGCGGCCTAGAAAGGCTTAGCCTCCTATGCCGGCAGCTGTAAGCCGGCACGGGAGTGACTACTCACCCTGCTGCTCTGCTGTTGGCAGAAAGACTGAATACTCTGAAGTTCTGTCGAAAACCAAAGCCGGGATCTCGCCGGTAAAGGTGGGAGACATAAAAACCTAGCCTAGGCGAGCCGGAGTGGACTACTCTATGGCAAGACCAGATAGGGTTGCCGCCTGCGGTGGCACTCAGAGGAAAGAAGGGATTACCCTTAAATCTCCGCAGGAGACAAGTATCGAGTTCTATAATTCTAGGAGCTGTACTATCTCCCGTTGAATCAATAAAGCGATATCCAAGGGTAAATGGGGATAATGTCTGAAAGTATACCACAGTGCCTAGGCTAGGAAGCCTAGTGCAAGACGAGACTCGGTTACCTAAATCACCGAAACTCTAACGTATACAATCGACAAAAGGAAGAGGAAATTATGCATAAAATATATATCTTTACTAGTATAATTATGCCTAAATACCTTTCATAATTGATTAATGCTATTACAACCAGGAAAGTCGTTCTGCTAACTAAAAGACACATGCATAATGAACGACAGCGCCCATGGCGCCTCCGGTAATAGGCCTAGCTACTTAACACAAAAATTTACTCTAATTTCACTGTGAGGCAGGAGATAAAATTTATACACTGTAAAGAATAAATACTCAACTTTCCAGAGGAAAAAGAAGCTTGAGAATACATAATAAATCCTCACAAAAGGGATCAAAACGTTAGATCAACAGGGAATACCACCGTGCGAAATTGCTACCAAAATAGGAATGAGCGCCATCGTGGATACAGCGCCATCTAGATACTCAATAGTAGTACGGGAGGAAGGGCAACCTTGATAACGGCTCCCCCTCTATTTTTGCCACTCTTCCCCCTCGAAACGAAAACTCTATTCGGGGTGAAGATTGCTATGTGTCGTATCAAGACATACGTCCCCTGATTTATGCGATATCCTTAAGAGAAATTTTAAGGATATTCGTGCCAGGAGTTAGAATTCTAGAGACCTAAAGGTTAACTCTCTGGGAATATCACTGTAGCCAAATATCCCTTAGAAAGCTACCTATAGGAACCTTCCATCAGGATGACATGGCTTGAGGCCCCCCCCCCCCAAAAAAAAAAAAATAATATCTTAACAACTGCCAATCCTCATAATCCTCTAGTCTTGGGTAGTGCCATAGCCTCTGTACCAATGTCTTCCACTGTCTTGGAGTAGTTCTCTTGCTCAAGGGTACACTCTTCCTCTTGTGTTTTCGAAGTTTTTATACTTTATATATGAAAGATCTATTTTGATGTTATTATTCTTAAAATATTTTATGTTAATTGTTCATAACTCTTCTTGTTTATTTATTTCCTTATTTCCTTTTTCCACTTGGTGATTTTTCCAGTTGGAGGCCTTGAGCTTAGTTCATCCTACTTTTTTAACTATAGAGTTGTAGCTTAGCTACTACTACTACTACTACTACTACTAATCATAATAATGATGATAATAATGCTCCATCTCTGCAGCCTCCTTCACCAGCAGGAGAGCCGGGCGCTGATGAACCTTTACGAATCCTACCTGTACTCCTGGGGCTTGTACTTCAGAGTATCTCAATCCAGCCTCCCGAGGACAACAGCCAACCAGATCTGGATGAGCTTCCTGTCAGTGTACGTGATTGTCCTGACCACTTGTTACAGCAGTAACCTGACAGCCTTCCTCACCGTGGAGAGAGCTGGGGTCAGCATGGAGACAGTCAGAGAACTGTATTCCTCCAATCTCGATGTGGTGACGGTCGGTTTCTTCTTCAAGGTGTCGTTGGAAGAGTCGGGCAATGTTTATCTGAAGGTGTGTGGTAGTTGTGAAGGTCATTTTTGAACATATAGTTTACTTTAATTTTCTCCTTATTGATATCATTATTCTCTGCCTCGTTATTATACACACACAGATATATAATTTTCTCCCTATTGTTAACGTGATTTTCTGCTTGGTTATTGCACATACACACACACAAACATACACACAAACATACACACACTCACACCCACACACATATATATATATATAATATATATATATATATATATATATATATATATATATATTGTATATAGTTGAGATGTACCTTCAACAAGGAAAGTTACTGAAAATTCAAGAGAGCATAAAAGATGGTACAGAAACTTAACATACATATCACATGTACACACACACACACTTGTACTTACATGCATGTATATATACACACATACATACATATATATATATATATATATATATATATATATATATATATACATACATACATACATACATACATACATACATATATATACATACATGTATATATATATATATATATATATATATATATATATATATATATATATATACTGTATAGTTATACATAAATACATTTACACCCCCACACGAAATGATGGGCTCTTAAAACGTAGAATATTAAAAATGTCATATGGGGAATCTTGAGCATAATGAACTAACATTTTTTTATGCTAACAGAAATTAGTTTATAGTATTACTTTGCTTGAAATAACTGTGAATATATTTCTTTATTGTTCATCATCGTAAAAAGATATATCGATGAATAAATCTCTCTCATCTACACAGGGTATATCGAAATACAAACAAATGCAATTATATCTGTCATTTTTTAGTGTTTTAAGGCATTTTGTAAACCAGAACAATTAATTTTCTTTGGGTATTCATAAGACAGTACAAAGTTGGAGCAAATGTCTTTATGTTGACCAGGCTGACATGATTCCTTTTATAGTTTATATATGACATATTTATTTTTGACGTTGTTAATAGTTTATATAGGACATATCTGTTTTGACGTTGTTACTGTTTTTAGAATGATTTATTGTTAATTTATTCTCATCATTTAATTATTTCTTTATTTCCTTTCCTCACTGGGCTATTTTTCCCTATTGGAGCCCTTGGGCTTATAGCATCTTGCTTTTCCAACTAGGGTTGTAGCTTGGCTAGTAATAATAATAATAATAATAATAATAATAATAATAATAACTCCTTGACAGGGTCTTGCCACGCGTTACAAGGGCTTATCAAATTACCAGGAATCCTACAGTTCGCTGATAAAGGGCGAGGCCGTTCTACTTGAAACCAAGACGTATTTGGAATATCTCATCGCTACCGATTTCACCCTCCGTGGAAAGCAGTCTATGAGGATTTTGAAGGTATTTGTTTACAAATGTCGTAGACTGAATTAGAATTAGAGTTTTCTTCACCATATGGAAAGGAGTCGTAATACTCATTGTGAAGAGGTGAAGCTTTAACTTCAAAGCATTAAGGGTAGATGTGATCTCAATTCTTCATGACAAAAATAAAAGTAACGTTGGCAACAAAAGTAATACTAGTTCTACACAACGATGTTATTATTAACGGCGGAAATTAATGTAATGCTAATTCTTAACAACAATATTAACAACATTGTTGACAAACGTAATACTAATTCTAAACAACAGTAATAATAGTAACGACGGAAATAAATATAATTTTTCACAACAGTTATAGTAGTAACATTGGCAGCAAAAACCATACTAATTCTAAACAAAATAATAGTAATGACGGAAATAAATATAATTTTTCACAACAGTTATAGTAGTAACATTGGCAACAAAACTAATACTAATTCTAAAAAAAAAAAAAAATAGTAACGACGGAAATTAATGTAATGCTAATTCTTATCAACAATATTAACAACGTTATCAACAAACGTAATACTAATTCTAAACAACAATAATACTAGTAACGACGGAAATAAATATAATAATTTTTCCTTTCTTTGAGGCGTCCGTGTGAATGATGACTGAAGGTGGAGGTGGTTGTAAGAGCACCGATTTCCTTAGGTGCTTGGCCTCCGACCACGGATTGAGAAGTGATCGCAGACGAGTCTTGTTGTTGTTGGTGTATTATAGCCAACTCTTATTGTTGGTACGGGCCTTTCCCTTGGTTGGCCCGTAAACCGAGTCGGTATCGGTCTTCTTAGATCTCTTCGAGGGTTTGATGCGTATCTTCTCCAGACTCCTGTTGCATCCTTTAATTGTGCTCTTAGCACTGGGTCTGTCACTGATGCGAATTGGAGGGAGCCCAGCACTCTCTCCTGTTGGCGTCTTGATATCCGATCGGACTCTAGAAGTCTCTTGACAGATCCTGCTATCTCTCTCCTCTTCTTTGATGGAATGGAGAGGCGGCGTGATTGTAAGTTCTAATGAATTCCGAGCCATTGAAACTTTTGAGCTGGAGGTAGTCGAGACTTTTTGGTATTGATCTTGAATCCCAGATGTTCCAGGAAATCGGCGCTCTTACAACCACCTCCACCTTCAGTCATCATTCACACGGACGCCTCAAAGGAAGGAAAAATTATTATATTTATTCCCGTCGTTTCTAATATTATTGTTGTTTAGAATTAGTATTGCGTTTGTTGATAACGTTATTAATATTGCTGTTAAGAATTATCATTACATTAATTTCCGTCATTACTATTTTTTTGTTTAGAATTAGTATTATTTTTGTTGCCAATGATAATGATAATGATAATAATAATGATATTAATAATATTTAACATTTTCATCTATGCAGGAATGTTACGCTCCCTACAGCATAGCAATTGCACTGCAGAAAAACTTTCCTCTTAAAAAAAGATTCGACAAAGTTCTTGGATGGCTGTACGACACCGGGATATTACGACAGTGGTTCTTGAACTTGCTACGCTCGGTATGTGGAATATTTATGAAAGAGAATTTTCAGGATTAGACCTTTGAGTTTTTATTTTGATTAGAAGTACATTTATATCATTCCAGTTTTTCGAAGATCCTATATAAAGCGTACGGGTTTTACGTGAATTTTCAAGAAATTAATTAGAGATATTTGATAAAAAGGTCTAATTTATTATCATCCATAAAGATCATGAATGGTCTTTAAAATATTTAAGGATAATATCATCTTGTCAGCGACTTGGTAATTAACTGAGAATGAAATGTTACAAGAAGTTACTTGGATTTTAGATGTCTCAAAGACATTTTAATCCATTTGCTCTTTATATAGAGCGTTTTGGTTTGAACGTTTAGCATTTTTATGCTCTTGCCCAACTTACTCCTGAACTCGTTTACCGTGTTACTGTTTACTACATCCACTGGAAGTCTATTCCAAGTATTTTCTATTTCATGCGTAAAGATATTACAACATTGAGTGGTGTTGCATCTTTTCAATTCCAGTTTGCATAAGGACTGATTTTACTACGAATTATAAGACACTTTTGTGAATTAAGGTGTGTGAGGTTTGTAGATTATGAATTTGTGTGGACATATCCTAGCATCTGGTTTGAAAATAACCGCTAATCTGTTATAATAACCACAAATAGTATGAACATAACCATTAATGTGAATATAGATGTTTAACACTACTTTTCTGATTCCTACGAGAATGTGGATAGCATATAACATTTTAATGACTGGGGATGTAACGGCAAAGGATTTTAAAGCTGTTATGAATACTGTTGTTTCTCCCCTATATAAAAAAGAGCAAGTGTCTGGCGCTATATATATATATATATATATATATATATATATATAGTGTTATACTGTATATATATATATATATATATATATATATATATATAATATATATATATATATGTATACATATATATATATATATATATATATATATATATATATATATACATATACATATACACATACATATACTGTATATATATATATATATATATATATATATATATATGTATACACATACATATACTGTATATATATATATATATATATATATATATATATATATATATAGTGTGTGTGTGTACATATGTATATTTCCTTCTTACCAGTTACGCTCAACGGTAAGACGTATAACTACTTAGTCTCTCCCAGTCCCTCGAGTAGGGGGAGTGGGACTAGTCACACCCTGGTGAAAGGAGTTGTAGTTAGGAAAGCGGGAGGGGTGAGATGGGTTGAATCTGTGTGTGTCCATATTTATCTAAATATTTAGCCGTCCTTTTTGACGGGTTGCGTACAATAGTGTAGCATATCTGTGAACGAGAGCATTACTCTTTTGGTGTTTAATACACATATTGAATTCTAGTTAATTGTTATACTATATCAGAATCTTCCAATTTGTAAAGAATCGTCTGAAACATTTCGGGAATTAAATCGATCACATTAGTTAATTTCTGGTAGACATTCTCGTTTTCTTTTATTTTTCAAATTAATTCACAAGCTTTTGCAGTTTTTCTTCACCTTCTCCAATCAGCACAGTATCATCCGTAAACATCAAACATTAATTTTATTATCACACTTTTTTCGCACCTGCCTATGTGAACAACAAAGTCGCTGTCTGGGTATATATCCTGCAAATTATGTATGCATACATAGAAATAAATGCACAACTACAGCAAAAAGTAAAGATAAAGAACTCCTAATTTGTTCTTACAGACGAAAGTGTCAAAAAAGGCAACCACAGATGCAGGATCGGAGAACTCAGAGCTGGAAGCCGAAGATGCTGGTGGAAGTAAATCTATTGCCTTAAGCATCGACCACCTGCAAGGAATTTTTTACATCCACCTGGCTGGGCTAATCATCTCGACTTTCCTCTTCTTCTCCGAGATGTGTCTTTGCAACGAAAGCTGTAGATCAAGGAGAGAATAAAGGCTTGTTTGGTGATGTTCCACGAGGAGCATTCAGTCTTCTTTTCATTCTTCGTTGGACATTGTAAAGTACATATTGAATGATATCGCGAGGAACTATCTGAAAGAGTTAATGTACGACTTAACTTTTCCAAGGAAAATCCTCAAGTCAGGAATAAATACATATTTGTTGGTTAATGATGAACGATCATTGTCTGATTTTTCCTTCTTCAGTGAAAGAATAAGCCTTATTTATTGACGAGTACAGAAAGAGCATTTGTCTTTATTTTCCTCAGTGAAATTTGGGAATCGATGAGAGCATGGGACTTATTGACCAACGAGAACTGGAACATTAATATGAATATTATTAATCCTTCTTCTATAGTGTAATGGAAATCTTTGAGTCATTCTTGTTAAACAGAATTGCTAGAA
>NC_090726.1:6769828-6774828 GCF_036898095.1 Palaemon carinicauda
TTCTTCAGATTCCATATTTGAAAGTAATTCTTCAGATTCCCTATAAGAAAATAATCTTTAGATTCCTTATTAGAAAGTAATTCTTCAGATTCCATATTTGAAAGTAATTCTTCAGATTCCATATTTGAAAGTAATTCTTCAGATTCCCTAATAGAAAATAATTTTTCAGGTTCCCTATTTGAAAATATTTCCTTAGATTCCAAATGTCAGACTATCTTTTCCACAGCTCTATACGTTCCAATTTGAGCGTCACGTCATCTTCAACAAAGACGTCCCTGGAAGTAGACCTTACGGGAGGGACATTAAGATGGCGGACACATTCGCCGAAGTTCTCAACTTCTCTTTGGTCATAAAGAAAAGTCCAGATGGTGAGGAAAGATTTTTAGTACAAATTCTTATTCTACTTTATCCACATAAGTAAATATGCGACGTTATAGTACGCCAAGTTGAGTAGATTCTCGAGAGCTTCCATCTGTATGATTTAAGTTAGGTTAGGTTAGAATAGGTTAGGCTAGTTAGGTTAGGTATATATAAAATGAAGAATTTATATATCCTATACACTTTGTTGCAAGGCAGTATTAATTGTTCATATCGTTAATTTCTTTAAGTGACTGATCATATGAGAGTCACATCTATTTATATCTGCGAAAAAAAAATCAGTTTTTTGGATAAAAACTAAGTTTTAAAGTTTTTGTCAGAAACAATTTTTGAGAGGTTATATATCACGAGACATAATTTTTTTTTTTTTTACAAAATTTGATTAAAAGAGAGGTTATATATCACGAGACATAAAAAATAGTAATTAGCATATAGCCAATGATTAATTCTCTCCTCAGAAAAATGTTGATGTAGATTGGCAAATCAGATCGAGATTTAATCCAACAATATATTGATTCGGATATTATCTAATCCTAAACTCACCCATTTACGCAATAAAAAAATATATGGAATTCCCGCAAAGATATTATTATAATTATTATTATCATTATTATTAATTGAATCAGTAGAACTTCAGAAGTTCAAACTCGCAGCAAATGTTTCTGTGTTGAACAGGCTGACAAAAGTCCTTTTATAGTTTATATATCATATATCTGTTTTAACGTTGTTATTGTTTTTGAAAAATTTTGTTTTAATTTTTTAATAATTTTATATCGTTTATTTATTTCCTTATTTCCTTTCCTCACTGAGTTATTTTTCCCTGTTAGAGCCCTTGGGCTTATAGCATCTTGCTTTTCCAACTAGGGTTGTAGCTTAGCTAGTACTTATAATAATAATTATATTATTATTATTATTATTATTATTATTATTATTGATATTATTATTATTATCATTATTATTATTATGGTTATTATTACCATTAATTTATTATTATTATTATTATTATTATTATTATTATTATTATTATTATCATTTATTATTGCACAGGAGAATTTTGGGGCTTCCCTGACGCGAATGGTTCCTGGAATGGCATGAATGGCAAAATGCAAAGGAGAGAAGGCCACTTTGGACTTGGCTACTCATTTCTAACTAACAACGACAACAGACTGGCAGCTGTTGACTTCTCCCAATTCTACGATTGTGACGTAAGAATATTTAGCATACATTTAACTAAATGAATCGTAGCTATACATAACAATGGCTGTGTAAGCCATAGCCCATTCTAGTATCAAGTACGAGAATCTAGAGTTAAAGTTTGTGAGTTTTATATTGTCTTGATTTTGACAAAGTTATACATTGTTGGAATGTCATTAAAACGTTGGACATATTTTAACGCTGATTGCTGGTAGGATTTTTGTAGTTGAAGTAATCTTATATATTGCGATGGTAAATTAATTAAAAATTAACCCATTGATGTGGACATAGTTACAAATGCCTCTGTACTTGAAAGATGATATTGTCGTAAAAGTACTGGAAAAAAAGAGAATTAGAGAAGTTATCGTGGGTCTAAATTATCAATCAAAGAAGGGAAGAGATAAATGAGGGAGAACAGGGATGGTTGAGGTGAAATGCAGATTATTTATGCCAATAGTAGTGAAGTTATGTATCTATATCTTTCTATTTATCTATATAATCTATACTTTCATATATATGCATATATGTGTATGTATACTTTATTCATATTGTATTGACACATAGATACATACACACACACACACACACACACACACACACACATATATATATATATATATATATATATATATATATATATATATATATATATATATATACATATATATGTATGTATGTATATATTTGTACGTTTATATAGTTTTCCGTATATATAAATACATGCAAATTGAGACATGTACGTATGTGATACCTCTATGTAAATACCTATTCACTTTATCAAAAACAATAACTGACTATTAGAAAAATAAAAATTATCTAAAAAAAAAAAAACCTATGAAAAAACGCATCAAGAGTTACCAACCCATAGCTTTTTAAGTTTTATTTTTCTTTATTTCATGAAAAAGGATATTACTTCAATTTGCTATTAAGGAATTTCAACGACCATCTAAATATTTTTGTCCTGAACAGCAAAGCTGCTTCATGACACGAACGGAGCCACCTCTTCCTCGGTGGCAGTCCTTGGCTGCCCCTCTCAAGTTGTCCACCTGGCTGGCATTCCTCGTTGGACTTTTGGTGGTCTCGCCTGTCCTCTTCTTGCTTGCGAATGCTCCAGTCAACACGTGAGAAATTATTTGACTTCATTTATTTCCTTTCTTCACTGGGCTATTTTACCTTGTCGGAGTTCTTGGGCTTATAGCATCCTGCTTTTCCATTTAAGATTGAAGTATAAATAATAATAATAATAATAATAATAATAATAATAATGAGGTTCTGACGGTAAATATCCACAGTTGATATCACTAAAGCTTCTATCTGCTTTTTGATTGGCCAGTGCATTTGAGTTTAAACCCGGTAGCCAATTACAATTAACTTCGGTGATTTTGGCTGTGGCTATTTACTGTCCGGTAACATTAAAATGTAAATATAACTGACGGTAGCTTTTCTTTATTCTTAATTTTTGCAATCGAATGGCCTTTCCTAAAATAAAAGAAGGCCAAGAAAAAAATCGAGGTAGAGGCTAATCATATGAAAAGCATTAGGCCCAGATCTGGAATTACAAATCCTTTTAAACCTTTCAAAGACACCTATTTCTTCCATAGGGGAGAACCCCATCTATTTTTCCCTTCCCTTTCTTGTTTCCCTTTGAGCATGGGACAGTTTAACATCTTTGTCTAACCCATCGCTATACAGAGAGTAATCTGCGCACAAATATGTTTTGCTTTTTTTAATATATGGTGATTGATATATTATTTGTAAATATCTATTTTTTACAATTTGGACAATGTTTTGTTGGTGATGAAAACTGTACTCCGAATGTAATAATGTAAATGGGTTTGAAATGTTAACAAAAATAAACAAACAAAGCCGGAAGGCAATCCTAAACAGAATACAGAACAAGGCTCTATTATCAAGAAGATTTAGACGCACTAAGGAAACTTGGCAACTTTTATTCAACAGTCTGTCATGCAATAAGCAGTCCAGACTTAAGCCCCCCTGACACTTGCGCGCATTTTTGCCACGCACTGGCACGCATTGATGCGCGCCAGTGCGTGCCACTTTTTGGCACGCACTGGTGTTTTTCGCGCACTGTTCACGACCAGTTCACTCCAGTTCGCGCATCGTTCACGCGACGTTCACGCGATGGCACGAATTGGCACGCGTAGTTCGCGCATCGTTCACGCGACGTTCACGCGATGGCACGAATTGGCACGCGTAGTTCGCGCATCGTTCACGACACGTTCACGCGAGTTCACTCATCATTCCGCATCGTTTCCGCATTGGTCACGCCAGTTCACGCCAGTTCACGAATTGGCCACTCCATATAAAAACGGGGCTTCTCCAACCCGAGGACATTCTTGGATTGGGTTCGGAAGAGACAACAATGCTTTCTGTCAGAGACACCATTGCATTGAGGAGAAGAAACGTATCTTTTTCGTTTGTATTTTTTGTTGCCCTTTATTTTAGTTTCAATAAAAAAGCATTTGATTTACATATAAATAGCAGACATGAAATATGTACAAGTATTAAGAAAGCATTTTATTTTAACATTAAAAGCAGCAAACATGAAAAGTTTTTAGGCTGTTGATTTTAAGGTAATAGAGAAAAAAGTGTGTTGAAATAAGAAATCATTTTATTTTTACATTAAAACTGCAAACAGAAAAAATTTGTTTTGCCCTTCATTTTAAGGTAATAAAGAAGAATAAGTATGTTGATGAAATAAAACATCATTTTATTTTTACATTCAAACAGCAAACTTAAAAATTTCTTGGGTCTATTTTTCAGTTCATTTTTATTCAAAACAAAAGTTTTGGGTCTTGATTGGTAATAGAGGAAAATAAGTGTGTGCATGAAATAAGACATCATTTTATATTTACATTCAAACAGCAAATATAAACAATTATTAGGTTTATTTTTCTTTCCTTTTCATTAATTTTTTCGTTTCCTTTTTGTTTCTCTTCATTATAAAGTTATAGAAATAGTTTGAAATAAGACATCATTTTATTTTTACATTCAAACAGCAAATATAAAAATTTATTAGGTTTATTTTTCTTTCCTTTTCATTAATTTTTTCGTTTCCCTTTTGTTTCTCTTCATTATAAAGTTATAAAAATAGTTTGAAATAAGATATAATTTTTTTTTCACATTAAAACAGCAAATATAAAAATTTATTAGGTTTATTTTTCTTTCCTTTTCATTAATTTTTTCGTTTCCTTTTTGTTTCTCTTCATTATAAAGTTATAAAAATAGTTTGAAATAAGATATAATTTTTTTTCACATTAAAACAGCAAATATGAAAATTTATTAGGCTTATTTTTCTTTCCTTTTCATTAATTTTTTCGTTTCTTTTTTGTTTCTCTTCATTATAAAGTTATAGAAATAGTTTGAATTTTTAAGATATAATTTTGTTTCACATTAAAACAGCAAAT
>NC_090726.1:6779828-6789828 GCF_036898095.1 Palaemon carinicauda
TTCTATCATCCACCTTGAAGTTCAACCACTTAGACTTCTATCATCCACCTTGCAGTTCAAGCTCTTTAGACTTCTATCATCCACCTTGCTGTTCAAGCTCTTTAGACTTCTATCATCCACCTTGAAGTTCAAGCCCTTTAGACTTCTATCATCCACCTTGTAGTTCAAACTCTGTAGACTTCTTTCATCCACCTTGTAGTTCAAACTCTTTAGACTTCTATCATCCACCTTGTGGTTCAAGCTCTTTAGACTTCTATCATCCACCTTGAAGTTAAAGAACTTTAGACTTCTATCATCCACCTTGTAGTTCAAGCTCTTTAGACTTTTATCATCCACCTTGCAGTTCAAGCTCTTTAGACTTCTATCATTCATCTTGCAGTTCAAGCTCTTTAGACTTCTATAATCCATCTTGAAGTTCAAGCACTTTAGACTTCTATCATCCACCTTGTAGTTCAAGCTCTTTAGACTTCTATCATCCACCTTGCAGTTCAAGCTCTTTAGACCTCTATCATTCATCTTGCAGTTCAAGCTCTTTAGACTTCTGTCATCCACCTTGCAGTTCAAGCTCTTTAGACTTCTGTCATCCACCTTGTAGTTCAAGCACTTTACACTTCTATCATTCACCTTGCAGTTCAAGCTCTTTAGACTTCTATCATCCCCCTTGGAGTTCAAGCACTTTACACTTCTATCATTCACCTTGCAGTTCAAGCTCCTTAGACTTCTGTAATCCACCTTCCGGTTCAAGCTCTTTAGACTTCTGTCATCCACCTTCAAGTTCAAGCACTTTAGACTTCTATCATCCACCTTGTAGTTCAAGCTCTGTAGACTTCTATCATTCACCTTGCAGTTCAATCTCTTTAGACTTCTATCATCCACCTTGCGGTTCAAGCTCTTTAGACTTCTATCATCCACCTTGAAATTCAAGCACTTTAGACTTCAGTCATCCACCTTATAGTTCAAGCTCTTTATACTTCTATCATCCATCTTGCAGTTCAAGCTCTTTAGACTTCTATGATTCATCTTGCAGTTCAAGCTCTTTAGACTTCTATCATCCACCTTGCGATTCAAGCTCTTTAGACTTCTATCATCCACTTTGAAGTTCAAGCACTTTAGACTTCTATCATCCACCTTGTAGTTCAAGCTCTTTAGACTTCTATCATCCACCTTGCGGTTCAAGCTCTTTAGACTTCTATCATCCACCTTTGAAGTTCAAGCACTTTAGACTTCTATCCTCCACCTTGCAGTTCAAGCTCTTTAGACTTCAATCATCCACCTTGCGGTTCAAGCTCTTTAGACTTCTATCATCCACCTTGAAGTTCAAGGACTTTAGACTTCTATCATCCACCTTGTAGTTCAAGCTCTTTAGACTTCTATCATTCATCTTGCAGTTCAAGCTCTTTAGACTTCTATCATCCACCTTGCAGTTCAAGCTCTTTAGACTTCTATCATCCACCTTGCGGTTCAAGCACTTTAGACTTCTATCATCCACCTTGTAGTTCAAGGTCTTTAGACTTCCATCATCCACCTTGCAGTTCAAGCTCTTTAGACTTCTATCATTCATCTTGCAGTTCAAGCTCTTTAGACTTCTATCATCCACCTTGAAGTTCAAGCTCTTTAGACTTCTATCATCCACCTTGCAGTTCAAGCACTTTAGACTTCTATCATCCACCTTGTAGTTCAAGCTCTTTATAATTCTATCATCCACCTTGCGGTTCAATCTCTTTAGACTTCTATCATCCACCTTGAAGTTCAAGCTCTTTAGACTTCTATCATTCACCTTGTAGTTCAAACTCTTTAGACTTCTATCATGCACCTTGCAGTTCAAGCTCTTTAGACTTCTATCATTCATCTTGCAGTTCAAGCTCTTTAGACTTCTATCATCCACTTTGAAGTTCAAGCACTTTAGACTTCTATCATCCACCTTGTGGTTCAAGCTCTTTAGACTTCTATCATCCACTTTGAAGTTTAAGCACTTTAGACTTCTATCATCCACCTTGTAGTTCAAGCACTTTAGACTTCTATCATCCACCTTGAAGTTCAAGCACTTTAGACTTCTATCATCCACCTTGAAGTTCAAGCACTTTAGACTTCTATCATCCACCTTGTAGTTCAAGCTCTTTAGACTTCTATGATTCATTTTGCAATTCAAGCTCTTTAAACTTCTATCATCCACCTTGCAGTTCAAGAACTTTAGACTCCTATCATCCACCTTTTAGTTCAAGCTCTTTATACTTCTATCATCCATCTTGCAGTTCAAGCTCTTTAGACTTCTATGATTCATCTTGCAGTTCAAGCTCTTTAGACTTCTATCATCCACCTTGCGGATCAAGCTCTTTAGACTTTTATCATCCATCTTGCGGTTCAACCTCTTTAGACTTCTATCATCCACTTTGAAGTTCAAGCACTTTAGACTCCTATCATCCACCTTGTAGTTCAAGCTCTTTAGACTTCTATCATCCACCTTGCAGTTCAATCTCTTTAGACTTCTATCATCCACCTTGAAGTTAAAGCACTCTAGACTTCTATCATCCACTTTGAAGTTCAAGCACTTTAGACTTCTATCATCCACCTTGTAGTTCAATCTCTTTAGACTTCTATCATCCACCTTGCGGCTCAAGCTTTTTAGGCTTCTGTCATCCACCTTGAAGTTCAAGCACTTTAGACTTCTATCATCCACCTTGCAGTTCAAGGACTTTAGACTTCTATCATTCACCTTGCAGTTCAATCTCTTTAGACTTCTATCATCCACCTTGCGATTCAAGCTTTTTATACTTCTATCATCCACCTTGCAGTTCAAGCTCTTTGGACTTTTATGATTCATCTTGCAGTTCAAGCTCTTTAGACTTCTATCATCCACCTTGCGGATCAAGCTCTTTAGACTTTTATCATCCACCTTGCGGTTCAAGCTCTTTAGACTTCTATCATCCACCTTGTAGTTCAAGCACTTTAGACTTCTATCATCCACCTTACAGTTCAAGGTCTTTAGACTTCTATCATTCACCTTGCAGTTCAATCTCTTTAGACTTCTATCATCCACCTTGCGATTCAAGCTTTTTATACTTCTATCATCCACCTTGCAGTTCAAGCTCTTTGGACTTCTATGATTCATCTTGCAGTTCAAGCTCTTTAGACTTCTATCATCCACCTTGCAGTTCAAGCTCTTTAGACTTTTATCATCCACCTTGCAGTTCAAGCTCTTTAGACTTCTATTATCCACCTTGCAGTTCAAGCTCTTTAGACTTCTATCATCCACCTTGCAGTTCGAGCTCTTTAGACTTCGTCTTCACAGTGCAACTGCAGTGTTTACCTGTTTTACCCTGGTGCTGAAAGGTCATCAAAGTCCAGCGCTTGGCATCATTTCTCAAATTCCATATATCATTATTCACAAACCATATGATACTGTTTGATAATATCTTTTTGATATCCCCATTATATTTGAATGATTATGAAGTATAGAAGGTTTTCAAAACGATCAAACAATCAATAGATTTTAGTAGGTTTTTTTTCTTTTTTTAAGAATATCCCAGTTGGAGAAAAATTAACCATTCCAGGTGGTATGAGGACTCTCCCTTGCTTCGTTAGGTTTGAATTTGAAGGGAAATAAATCTTAATCGAAAAAAATTTTTATTCTAAGATTGCGACTTAAATTCCCACCCAGAATGGTTGAGAGATCCTTCTATTATTTCCCAATCGAATCCAATGTTTACTGTGATTGGCGTATATAAGTCGAAGTTTAAAGGTTTTTGTATTGGGACTAATATATCCATGAGAATATTTTTTTAAATGACAATAGGAATAGGAATTTTTCCGTGACTTTCCTTCATCAAAGTATGATACATTGGCATTTTAGAGTATAGTTTCTTTTGATTCATGGCCCAAATGATGTGGCATTCGTGAATGTGTATGCATTGTTAGCCGCGTACGTTTAGAATGAATATCTGTGGATAAATAAGAGAACTTGGCAATTCGACCTTTTACTTTTAATGTTAGAATGTTTAACCAGTTCAACCCTTATCCTTTTGATTTCTTACTTTATTTTCCCCATTATTATATATACAACAAACTTATATTCGTTAAAATGATAATGATTTTAAATTGTCATGCAATTTCATAACAGGATTTGTTTTATTTTGCTTATGAATCATTAGCTTTGAAAACATTGAAACTCTGACAGATGAGTATCCTAAAAATCAATCATTTGTTGGTAAATTAACTTATCAGTAACCAGCCCGAAAGATGGTCTTGAAGTTGGTACCAAGATGTACTGTCTCTTATGCAAGTTCTAGAGCTTTCAAACATGCGGCCCCAAGATTTGTATAACAAGCTCCCACTAGACATCAGAAAGACTGAAGATATTAAGGCTTTCAGGAAAAAGCTGAAGACTTTCTTGCTTTCTAAGTGCTTTGATAACGTGGATTTGACAATGAAAGCGGAATACGCCATGCGATACTCAAGTACTTAAGAATGTATACGACAAGCAGATCTTGTAGGTCCTGTAGAGCACAGGGTTTCCATGTGTGATGGTACCAGGAAAGCAGTAAAGGAAAAGCTAGTTTTACCCGAATTAGATTAAGGAAGTAGGTTGGCCAGGGCACCAGCCACCCGTCCAGATACTACCGCTAGAGAGTTAATGGGTCTTTTGACTGGCCAGCTAGAGTATACTTCATTGGATCCCTCTCTCTGGTTACGGCTCATTTTTCCTTTGCTTAAACATACACCGAATAGTCTGGCCTAGTCTTTACACATTCTCCTCTTTCCTAATACACCTGACAACGCCAGGATAACGGAAAAATTCTTCTTCACTCGAGGGATTAACCAATGCACTGTATTTGTTCAGTGGCCACTTTCTTCTTGGTAAGGGTAGGGTAGAAAAGACTCTTCAGCTATGGTAAGCAGCTCTTCTAGGAGAAGAAGACTCCAAAATCAAACCTTTGTTCTCTAGTCTTGGGTGGTGTCATAGCCTCTCTAGCTGGGTCTTCCACTGTCGTGGGTAAAGCAGCAGATTCAATTAGTATAGGAGTTTATTTCTTGCTCTTCTGTTTATTTTCTTGGCCAACCTGTCTCTTTATTTATTTATTTAATTGTTTGTTTATTTGTGAACAACTTTACACAAAAACTACTGTACTAATTTTGACCAAACTTGGTAGTCATGTTGGTTATGACCCAGGGATGAATCTGTAACATTTTGGATAAAGTACATAAAAGAACAAGTACGCAGCAGTACTTTGACCAATGTTAAGTAAATGGCACAGATTTTGGTAGTTTATTTTTTTAGAACAAAATTACGCAAACAATATTGAACCAATTTCAATGAAACTTGATCATGTGGGTTATGACCCAAGGACAAATCTATTAGATTTAGAAGAAAATACATTGAAGTACAAGTACGCAGTGGAGTTAAGAGCAAAATAAAACTGCTTAGCGTGGCGAAGGCATGTTCTCTACCGAGTGTCCCTCTAGTCGTTTTGTGATTTTTTATGTTGCACTTTGCGTAGATTGTAGTAGACGGAGTTAATCACTAGTTTCTTTACAGAATATTCATCCAGATGCTTCTTTACAAAAGCAAGGTTTCTAAGGTGGTACCCATCGTTTCTCACAGCATTATTTATTTGAGAACTGAGAGACACATTACAGTCAAGTGATTATTGTTATTATTAAAACTCGACTCTTAAAGAGCTGGCCACAGTCAAGTGATACCCCTAGGTCACGAACTTTGCCAGATATCGGCAACTAAGTTTCTATTGATATTTATTTAGATGTAACCAAATTTTCTTAAGTAGTTTTTCTTTTCTACTACCATAAACTCAGGATTATTTTCATTGAGTTTTAGTTTAACTGTTATCCACTCCCTAACACTGGTAAGAATTTGGTTTTAAGTTTCATTGGTATCATCAATGTTATTTATGGAGAACCAGGTGCCCTCTCCTATCGGCCCTTTCACGCTGCATCGAGTTTAGTCGAACTTTGCGAGTCTCGACTATGTAACCCTCACCCCACCTTGATAAAACCATTCCTATGTTCATAAGACATTCTTTCTCTTGCACATAAACGCACATCTTCAACATTGCAGTCTCACTGATGACATTAATAGTCTCACCCATAAATGCAACATATTTAATCGGCATCTGTTCTGTTCTGTAGAGAATGCTGTGAACCAAAGATTCCTCTCAATTTTTTCATTGAATCCTTGATGCAAACTTTTAGCATGAAATAAGGAATAGCCATAACTTTTGCCCGAGTTTATCTTAAAATAGCTTTTATTTATATTATTCCTATTGAAAGAATTCATAGCGCTTTCCCGCCTGAATTCGCCTTGATACTCATGCCCATCCGTAAAGTATTGCCATATGGTGAGATCTGTTTTTCCTATCTTCCCAGAATTCCTCGGACTCCGGAGACGATGAAATAGAAGTAGAGGAGAGAACGGGTGGCATTCCATTAGGCGTGGAACACATGCAGGGAATATTCTACATTTTCCTCCTCGGACAAGCCCTCTCAGCGACGGCATTCTCCGTTGAAGTTTTCTGGTTGCAAGGACGCTGAAGTCACGGTGCAGTAGCAAATAGACTGGCTCTGGAGTCCATAGCGACTACTCCACACACTTCGACTGGAATCGAGCATACGTTTATGATGGAGCAAAGTATGATGCTCAGTAGCAGGGTTTAAACTTGAGCATGTGGCCACTACCTTAAATGCTGCTTTTTACTTTAGATTACCCTAAAAATTTCCAATTTCCTTAAATTTGAAGCTAGTAAAACCAAAATTACCTTAGAATTACCTCAAAATTACCTTGAAACCATGAAAATTAAGTCAAATTAAGGTAATTACCTTAAAAATTTAAACCCTGCTCAGCAGTGATGTTTACTGAATGCAAATTATAATGACATAGAAGCCGTTAGACAGACCTTGATTTGTGTATAGTCAATTAGATATATTGATCATAGATAAATTTCTAATAAATAAATATGGACAGCGTGTTCTATTAAAGGGAGTTTTATTTTCAAGAGAGAGAGAGAGAGAGAGAGAGAGAGAGAGAGAGAGAGAGAGAGAGAGAGAGAGAGAGAGAGAGAGAGAGAGAGAGAGTAGTCTGCACAAAATATGCATAAAGGACAAATTTCCTTAGGTTTATATCGAAGTTGATAAATTTTAAGAAGAAAGAAATAACATCACACCGCTGAATTCTTAGAAATGAACCAAGAAACAGCTGAAGTTTAAGATATAAAGGAAAAATTGGGTTTCGATACTTGCATACTTGCAACCGCCTTTTGGGAAGCTATCATTATTAAATAGAAGTCTTGATTTAAAACAAGCCTGAAACACTTAAAACTTGAGTAGGATATTTTCTATAAAGGGAATGAAAAATCAACATCTGCACCAAAAAAAAAAAAAAATAGTAAGAATAACCATGATTGTAATTTATACAGTACATGCAGTGCAAACAACATTAGAAATGCTTCTATCTAAAACACTTTAAAGTAGAAATACAGCCTCTAATAAGTCATCAAGACACTAAAGTAATATTTCAGTCTTTCTTAAGTTACGAAGACACTTTTAAGTAACATTCTGGCTTTTTTTTTTCTTAATTAAGTCTTTGACATATTTTAAGTAAAACTCCATCTTCTTCTCGTAAGTCCTCAAACGTTTTTAAGTAGCACTCCAACTAATCCTAAGTCCCCAAGAAACTTTTAAGTGGCCCTTAATCCTCCTCTTAAATCCTAAATGTACTTTTTAAGTAGCACTCTATCCTGTTTTAAGTCATCAAGAAACTTAAGTGCTGTAGCACTTAAGTCTTTCTTTACCTCTGACATAATATCGTCTGTAAATTAAGAAGAGAAAAGAATGAATCTACGACAATCATTAATCTTGCAAGTAAAAGCGTATAAAGTTGCAAGGAATTTGAGAGGGAAGCCTCCTGTTATGACATCGTATTGCTGCTAAAAAATTTGGTTGATGCAGAGAAGAAGAAAGAGAAAAAGAAGTAGAAGAAGAAGAAGAAGAAGACCATAAATAAAGCTTGGAATTAAATCATACACGTGGATTTTGATTTAGAAGTTTATTTCCTATTCAGTGTGATTTGCTTCCTTTGATTATGAATTAACAACTGTATGACAGAGAGAGAGAGAGAGAGAGAGAGAGAGAGAGAGAGAGAGAGAGAGAGAGAGAGAGAGAGAAACTGTGGTTTACTGCACGGTTTATGTATCTGAGAGCATGTTCTTAAGCAATTTCGAAAATTTCCTGTGACTTAAACCTTTTATTCTTTTTTAGTTCTTCAATTGTTAGGTCTTTTTTGAGGGTGGGGTGGGAGGTTAAGGAAGTAGTGAATACGGTTGCAGTGTCAAAAATCATTCTTGGTATCGTTCTAGTCAAGAACACACTGTTTCGAGCAGTTACCATGTTTTCCTCGCTAGACACATAATTTTAATTATGGTTCAAGGCTACAGAATTCATCTATATAGGTTTTTATCTATTTTACCTAATTCTGTCTCCTATATATATTCCCATAAATCATTAAATTTGTGAATCTACAACTTCATAGTTGAGGTTTACTCAACAATCCTTTAATAAAATTACTATGATCCGGAGCCTTGAAAGAACCTCATAACTTTCACCTAGGATCCAATACAGGCTCCATTAAGCGTCTCAGTAACTGAGTGTTATATATAAAAAAAAAAATGTCAGCAATCTACACTACAACTGCTACTATTATTATTGTTGTAACTATCTAAGCTACAAACATAGTTTAAAAAGCAGAATGTTAAAAGTTCAAGGGCTCCAACAGGAAAAAATGGCATAGTGAGGAAAGGAAAATGAGAAATTAAATAACCTACAAGAAAAGTAATGAACAATTAAAATAAAATATCTTTAGAGCATTAACAACATGAATATACATCTTTCATATATAAGCTATAAATACTTGAAAAAATCAAAAGAAAGAGAAATAGGGCAGAATAGTTTGTACGAACAAGAGAACTCGACCCCAAGACAGTGGAAGGCCATGGTGCAGAGGTTATGGCACTACCCAAATCTAAAGATCGATGGTTTGATTTTGGAGTGTCATTCTCCTAGCAGAGCTGCATACCAAAGTCTCTTTTAACCTTACCAAGAAGAAAGTACAGTGCAGAGGTAAACCCCTTGAGCGAAGAGAAGGAAAATTGGACGAACCAAAATATTTTACCAGAGGGATTAAGGAGCTCATTTATGCTATGTTTATTACCACCGTATGCTCTTAATGCTTCTTCAATGTCCTTATTGTAATTTAAACCATTGCGTAATACCGAATGCTCAAACTATACTGGAATCAATGCTGAGATAAATAGGTGACATTTGTGTAACATCGCATGAGTTTGCCTTTTAGTATGATCTGTATCTAGGTTACAGGGAAAACAGGCGCATGGACCTATAAGCGCGTAGTAAGTGTGGATTTAAATGGCCAGTTACAGTTTATTGGCGGTTTAATTTTACTTTACAATACTTTATATATACACATATCAGCGAAAAATGTAGATAATTTAACTTTGTTTCTGGTAGAAGTATTTTCCTTTTAGTTTTCTATCGTCAGCTGAAACAATGCTGCCAAAGTCAGCCAATGGTACTAACTACTAAGGGTAGCCAATACCCAACTCAAGTTCCAACACCGTACCCTTGAAACATGAGTAAACGTAAATTACGTAATTGCTGTTGTGTTTTCTCGGCCGTGATTTCCAGTATACTCGTATTATTGCGATATTTTTCATTTTTTGTTTTGTGTATTAATATATGGTGTTTTATAAGATATCTAATAAAAAACAGAAAGCCCAAGGAAAGGCAGTGTATCAACGTTTGCTATTAGAAAATATAAAATAAAAATACTCCTTCTTGTTCTCCTCAAGACGTTTAATAGTTCAGTTATACGAAAAAAGCCTAAATATGTAAGATAGGAGATTTTCCATACCGAAGAAAATTTGGGTTAAATTTCAGTAGACACTCGCCCACCAATTTTGTAGTAATTTATATTTTGTAG
>NC_090726.1:6794828-6797328 GCF_036898095.1 Palaemon carinicauda
CCTTTTTAAGCAAACATCTGTTGGCGTTCTGTTCCAAGTCTTCTTTTCAGCAATTTGATGCTTCTTCCTTTCTTTAATATTATTATTATTATTATTATTATTATTATTATTATTATTATTATTATTATTATTATTATTATTATTTGCTAAGCAACAACCCTAGTTCGAGAATCAAGATGCTAGAAGCTCAGGGGCTCCAACAGCGAAAATACTCAGTGAGGAAAGGAAACGAGGAAAAATGGAATATTTCAAGAACATTAACATTTAAATATTTTTTAAATGGACTATAAAAACTTTCACAAAACAGGAGGAAGAGAAATAAGATAGAATAGTGTGGCCGAGTGTACCCTCAAGCAAGAGAACTCCAAACCAAGACAGTGGAAGACCATGGTACAGAGGCTATGGCACTACCCAAGACTAGAGAACAATGGTTTAATTTTGGAGTGTTCTCCTAGATGAGCTACCTATAATAACTAAAGAACCTCTTCTGGCCTTGCCAAGAGGAAAGTGGCCACTGAACAATTACAATGCAGTAATTAGCACCTTGAGAGAAGAATTGTTTGTTAATGTCACTGTTGTCAGGAGTATGAGGACAGAGGAGAATATGTAAAGAATAGGTCAGACTATTCGTTGTATGTGTAGACAAAGAGAAAATGAACCGTAACAAGGGAGGAGGATCGAATGTAGTACTGTCTGGTCAATCAAAGGACCCCATAACTCTTTAGCGGTAGTATCTCAACGGATGGCTGGTGTCCTGGCCAACCTACTACCTCAATTTTGGTATGATTATGTTTACGAATATCCTGAGTTTTTAGTTTATTTATTGTTTTGGATAGTTCTGTTAATTCTATTTCATCTCTCTTGGATTTCATCCTCATTTTCAATTTTTTCTTTATTAGGTTTCTGGTCTTTTCTGATAGGTTTCCTTGATTTTGTTTAGGAGCTTTTCTATCTATATCTGGTGCTGATTCCAATGCAAAGTCTCTTCATTTCTTCTTTACTTGCTTCCATTTCATCATGTAGTCAGGAGTACCCATTAAGTATCGCTAAACTAAATTCAGCTGATTTTTCTCTTATTTTCTTTCTTATGAAATAATTTTTCTCGTTTCCATAGATCTAAAAGAAAAAAAATACTTCTTACTATTCTATGATCGCTTGTCTTTAATTTTTTAAGCACTGTTACATCTTAAATTGACTTTTTCACTAAGAATAATATCTATTTCAATTTTCGTTTCTCCATTTGGGCTTCTCCATGTCCATTGTTTATGTTCCTTTTTATAAAGAGTTTTCATGATTTTAAGATTTTTTCTCTTAGCAAATTCTACAAGCATGTCTCCTGTCATTCCTCGTGCCTACTCCAAATTTACCTACTGCTGACTCTCTCTCTCTCTCTCTCTCTCTCTCTCTCTCTCTCTCTCTCTCTCTCTCTCTCTCTCTCTCTCTCTCTCTCTCTCTCTCTCTCTCTCTTTACGTAAATTTACTTTAGCATTGAAATCACCCAAAACAAATGTAAATTAAGTCTTATGCTTTTTTTGTTTCTTCCTCTATATGGGATATTGTTGGTGCAGATGTTTGAATGACCTTCAGTTTATACTTCTTATTTACTTCAATAATTAATCCTGCAATTTTATCACTAGTACTATAAAATTCTTTTATGTTACCTGGTAGATTTTTATCAATAAGAAAACCACTCTATTTGCTTAGTTCCTCTCATGTCCTTTGAAGCAAAATATGTGGCCTTCTTTTAATTCTATTTAAGATTCTCCAGTTCTTCTAATTTCACTCAACCTTATTATATCTCAATTTCTTTCTTTCAGCTCTTCTAGTAACAGAAAAATCTTCTTCCTTACACAGGATCCTGACGTTGCATGTTGCAAGGTTCAGTTTCAAATGTGGCCTTTCCTTGTCCAGAGATTCTTAGCACACCCTGCAGTGGAATGTAGCTGCCGGCCACCTTGGGTAGCTGTTCCACTACCGCTGGGAACTGGGGGTCGAGACGGGGTTATGAAATACAGAAATTCAGATCGTATCATTTTTGTTTTAATCTAAGTTTTGTTCAGACTTAATATTTCGAGTGATTCATTTTGTTATTATGTAAATTATTTTCAAAGTGTTGTAATTCATATAGAATATATTATTTTTGTAAAGAGTGTATTATTCCAATCACCATTGTTTATAAGAGTTACGCTCGTATCCTGTTAAATGATCATAGTAAGAGTTTGGTTTGAATACGTCTTAGTAATAATTACCCAGTTTTGTTTTGAGTGTAATTAAGAGACCTTTGGATATTCAGTGTTTTATACATTGCTGTCTGGGAGTTATTCAACTGTCTCAGGGTTCGTGTATTAATGTTTTAAAGTGTAACAGTTTTAATGTAAAAGCAAGAAAGTGGGTTTGGAATTCGAGAGGTTGATTAACTTACCAGTCGTAATATATATAATATGATATGTTTGGTTCCTAGTCACGAGCCATAGTATAATATATTTTTGGTACCCAGACC
>NC_090726.1:6802328-6814828 GCF_036898095.1 Palaemon carinicauda
ACTTATCCCCTAATAACTTTCAGTGTCTTACTCAAGAGTGCATCTGGTTCTAGATGAAAATCACAGCATTCGTGATCCTTGTAGACGGGTAATGCCATCAGCATAGGCCTACCTCACAAAGTGCAATGTAGGCCTAGACTTAACTTGAGAGATTATGCAGCATCCCTTTAATTCCTAGCCACACAAATTTCTCAGCCTCCTAGTTTTCCTATGTGCCCTGTTATTTTCTTCCATCTTACACTCTAAAATGTGTTAACTCACTTCATTATGCAACTACAAAGTTCCCCCGAGCTGCAACTTGGCTTTCTTGGTAGGGCTATATAACCCAGGATCCAGAAACCCCTAATCCTAATTTCTTTCATTATGTTTCCTTAATACATAATCAAAAATTTCTCCATATGCCTCGCAAATCTATTCTATCAACATTCCTCTCTAAGAAAACTAGGCCAGGTCTGGAAGGCTAGCTATGCCTTCCCATAACTAAACCACAAGGTAGGAATTAAATCAAATTAATAAGGGATCTAAAGGGACTTTCAATACTTTATATCTACCAAATGGTAGAAATCACTAGCATTTTCATACGCCTGTGGGAGGTTCCCTTGTAGAAATCGGTGCTGAATTGGTAGGCCCCAGTGTTTGGTCATATGTATCATTATTCCAAAAACCAAAATATTTCAATACGCTTCCAGTCTACATAAACTAAGACTTCCTTACGTGCCTAACAAATATATATAAAACCTTTCAATATGCTTGCTCACTAAGTTACTAAAGACTTTTATACATAATTAGCGAAACTGACAGAATTCCTATCTTGGTAAGCTAGGCCATGTTAGCAAGCTAGGCTATGTCAACCTGTCTAAGCTATTCATCTATTTGACAAGGCTACCTGTGGGACTTTATAGATCTTAGCATGTCTGGAATATAGTAGAACTATCCTTGAATCTTGGAAAGTAACAAGGTCGAGCTCCTATTCAAATAATTTATATGTGACAGTTCAGCACGAGCTTAAGGTGAGCACCTTACCTAACGTCTATTGATATTTTGGGAAAATATTTTCAATATTAAAATAATATAGAATCCCATAATGTGTTATGATGGAAAAGCTATTACACAAGTGTCATTTACTAAACCCAGAAGTATTAGAATTCCTGTCGAAGAAATCTTTTTAAGGAAAATGGCTTGTATATTTCGAGGGTTTGTTTACATTCAAGGTAACCACCAGTCATTTTATGTTATTTGGAACTGTATATATTTTCTCAGGTAATAAACTCTTTGGTAAATAACAATCTTGGAGTGATGACGTCACTTTTTTCAGTATTACCAAAGTATTCAGTATTCAAAGGTTGGTTCAGAGTAACAAATATAGCAATTGATAGTCAAACTTGGATGTAAAATAGAAATGCTACTGAAAACTAGAAAACTACACAAACTGATAAATGCATGTAGCCTATGCATACACAGTGTTAGTTTAAGAATAACTTATGAATAGCTGGGGATACAATCTTAATTAAATAGAAGGAAAGCTTGTGTGTGTGTGTGTGTGTTTTTTTTTTTTTTTTACACACTGCAGCCACCATATTTCTCATGAAAATGTATTGCCAAACTACGCCATCTAAGACTATTCAGTAATCTAATTACAACAGAGTAACACTCAATTTAACCCAAAATGCACATTGGTCATACATAATCTACATAGGCCTAAGCTACAATTTGCTAATGCAGATTGGTGGTTGAAGGCTGTCGTGTAGTGCTAGGCTTACACGTTTGCTTAGAATGTGTATTTCAACTGCGAAAGAAGAGCCAATTCATGTCATATCAAGTCCATGAATTAATTTTTGTTTGATTTCTTTAGTAATTAGAGTCCTTTAATGAAGTTAATAAACTTATGGATGGGAATTATAATATTGTTTCGTTTGTTGATTGGCTAATGTTTTAAACAAAGAATTTAGATTTATTGATTAAATTCCGAAACTTTGGTTTGATCCCAAAGGTGACGTAACCATCAGACATACTGTAGTTAAAGCAGCTGGAACCTTGAAATATACCTCTAGTCCATCACTTTCCATGAGTCTTTGATTACAGTGATAATGGTAACATTTAAACGTGCAGACCGATTGGGTACATTAACAAACCCAATGAACCAATCTTTTCTTAAAAAATCCAAGTGATGGATGCATTTTCATTTGAGATACATCATTAATATGGAATACATAACTAGGCTATATAGCTGGGAGTCTTCTTAACTGTATCAATAGATTTCCATAAATGTGACAGTTTGATATAAAGAATTATGGACCAGCAGTTATAATGATTTGAAAGTTACGGTACACACGCACACACACATTATTATTATTATTAACTATGTTACAACTCTAGTTGGAGATGCAGGATACTAAAAGCCTGAGGGCTCCATTAAGGATAATAGCACACCGAGGAAAGGAAATAAGGGAACAGATAGAAGAGTGTGCTTGAGTGTACCCTCAAGCAAATGAACTCTAGGCTACTCTAAGACAGTGGAAGAGCATGTAACAGAGACTATGGCACTACCCAAAGCTAGAGAACAACGATTTGATTTTGGAGTGTCCTTCTCCCTGAAGAGCTGCTTTCCATTGCTAAAGAATATCTTTACCCTTACCCAGACTACTTCCCTACAAGAGCCTTATGGCCAATTACTTGCGTGTACTTTTCCTTTTCTTCATTACCATTTATTCTAAATTTTGTTTTCCCTATGGTTATTTCCAGACCTCTCCTTTAATTCATATCACCCTTCCATCTGTTTAGAATTCAATATATACATCCACTTCCCCTTATTCTGCTGTTAATACAGTTGTCACCCTCACGCTTGGCCTATTCATCCATAGATTCCTGTGTGGTAATGAAAAAGCAGGTTGCTAATGACAGATTCGTTGTGGAAATTACTCCCCTTTCACTGTAATAATTTCAGAACTGATATTACGAAAGGAAACATCACTAGCTCTAGGAAGTAGGCCTAATGGCACCTTCTACTTTTGTATTGTCAGATATATGACTATTTCAAGATTCAGAAAAACTAAAAAGAAAAAAGCATATATTGTTTAGATATTTTATTTTCCTTCTAAAGTGGAATACATATTCACATTTTAGGATAGATTTTCTTTTAACGCCAGTGGTCATAGCGAAAGTTATACATTTGCAGGTGGTAAAAACGGAAAAAAATAATATTCCAATGCCGAAATCTCTGTGCTATATAAGGTAAAAGAGTGTAGTGCACAATTTGAAATGACTATTTATGATAGATAACAATAAAACAAAAAGTATTAGAAAATAGATAATTGGTTATTATGATTAGGCTAGTAATTGTACAATGATAAATAATATAGCAAGAACGCGATAGGCCGTACCTTCTGATATTAATTTTAAAGTAAATATCGATTATGGGTGATGTTGACATTAATCTTTTAAGAGGGACCCATTCCTTCGAAATTTTTTTCTAAAAAATTAAATGGTCTTGAAACTACATACAATATCTTCTTGCTCTCGAGGCAGTGCGTCTCTAACATACTTATGAAGTGTTGCAAACGCTTTCTAAGATTGCCCACAGTACCATTTCTATTGGTAACTTTCGCTATTTTTTTTCGTAAAAATAGCGAAAACATTGTTAATTACACAGACATATGAAACCTTTTCAGACTCGTTTTGCCTACTTTATTTTCTTTAGATAAATTTCGTCAGCAAATAGAGCTTTTCATATTCTATTATAAGCAAACTTGTGCTTATTCTCATTATATTTCACAGTAACTAAACTACGTTATGTTTATTGAACTAAAGGCTTAAATTAAAACAGGATCATGGTGGAATACAGTAGGCTATATAGAATATATTTGATTGATATCAGTGTAAGATTTATTTTTAATCAGGCAAACCTAAATCTCGCTTTATAGAAATCAAAGTAATTTTTATTGATGAACACCCTTAAAGTTTTCTTTGCATTAAAATATCCTTCCGTTTTCTTTGATTACTGCAAGAAAATTGAAATCCGTGTTGACAGTGGTCAGACGTATGAGATATTATGATTTTAGAACCTAAACTAATAGAATGTTAAAGTTTATTATATAATTAGAAAATTATGAAAATATATGATTTTTATAGGTATATAATGAACTGTAATTTATTATATAATGCAAACTTTCGTATGGTAGTACGACACTTTGTGCCCTGGCCGGCAGCAGATTATTACCCATTTTCGAACTTGACTCCATTTAGGAACTTACCGCCGGAGTCCGGACCCATCACTGTCTCTAGTACATCTCATTGTTCCCTTTACACACGCGTGGCTTATTTGCAGTTTCTGATAAGGGATAAATTTTTGCTTTATTTGTATCCACAATCTTCAACAGTAAGTAACGTAGCATTCATAATTGTTATTATGACTGATAGCTTACCAAACTTGTGCCTACCCATAGGAATTGGTAGATAGAAGTTTACCTCGTAACCTCGGTAATGGAGGATTGGAGGCCCTGAACCTTTGATTGGCCAACTGACTCTATAACAGTGATTATAGCTTATTTTCACGTGCTTTTAATACATTTTGTATGGAATTAAAATAAGGAAAGAAAATTCAATTTTCGAGCAGGCTGATTTTCAATTTGGTTTCATTATTTTTAGCCTATATATTTGTATTGTAATACACACACACACACACACACACATATATATATATATATAATATATATATATATATATATATATATATATATATATATATATAATTGGTAATTGTGTAGGAGACCTCCGCGCTCGATTTAAAAGTTTCTAAAAGTAGAAAACGAAAGAAAACAGTAAATTAGAGCTACAGTTACCTTGAAACTGTGAGATAATTCTCCTACAACCACCTAACTCTTACACAGAAAATGTAAGCATAAACCTACTACTACAAGTATGGGGGACCCCAGTGGGAAGAGGGGTTTTTGGGTGGGGGGAGGAGGAGAAAAGTGATTTTTCGGGGCACTACCGAACCTTATACAACTACCTACCCTACCCTGGGGGTCATGTACCCCTACCTAGGCCTACCGGGGGGATCCGCCCCCCCTGCGACCCCCCCTTAAGGCCACAGTAATTTTCAGGGCACCACCGAACCTAAGACACCCACCTAACCTAGCCTATGGGGCCCTGTACCCCTACCTGGGCCTACCGGTGGGGGGGGGCCTCCGCCCCCCCTGCGACTCCCCCTTAAGGCCACAGTAATTTTCAGGGCACCACCAAACCTAAGACACCCACCTAACCTAGCCTATGGGGCCCTGTACCCCTACCTAGGCCTACCGGGTGGGGGGGGGGGTCATAGTGCACTAGTTTGTCTGCGGATTATAGTGGTTACAGGGCTCATTTGAGCAAAAATAAGACACAGTCAACAATAACAACAGACTTAGAAAATTCAGGGAAGACAAGAGTAGCGTGAGTTTGATCGTCGATATTTCGACTATTAATGAGGTTACACAACGTTAACGTAAACTGCAAACTACCACATACCTTACTGTTATGGTGTAGGTGGATACAAATCTGCTGCTGCCAGGAGGAAGTGATGAAACCACACTACGATCACACCGGAATGCTAATTTGTTGTAATCTATACGGCACACATTTTCACAATTAGGGCACTTTTTCTCTGCCAAAATCAAACCATGACGTTGAGCAAATGCAATTAGCAAATCAACTTTCCCTGAATAATGTACACAAAAATCCCCATAAGAAATAAAGCAATTGTCACAAGTGACACAGTCGGAACGGGATGAAGGTCCTGCTAATTGCTCCATACTTCACGGCAAAATGAGCTTTTCAGTTTGAAGGGAGATCCGAGACGTGCAAAAATATTCCTCCGCGGAACTTCACGTAAACTGTGGTAACTAGTGGAAAAATAGCAGGGATAAGTGAAGTGATAAGTGTCAGCATTGGCTAGATTTGTAAAAACCGCCATGATTGGTTTTCAAACAGTGTGACGTCAAGAAAACACCTGTTATTGGTTAGAATAGCATTGAGAACTAGTCTGCCATACGCAGTAAGGCGGTGAAACAGCTCATTTTAGCCAAGACATCACACAGTAAACAAAAACAAACACTTAGAAAAAATCCAAGTGAAACATAACTATACACACGAATATCTTCGTTAAATAGAAGCTGCTCATATATTGACTATTATATAAGAGTTCTATATGATATAATAGTGGATTGTAGGTGTTTAAATTCTTCAAGATCTTCCGTGGAGCTCTCCTACACATTTACCATAAAAGGATATATATATATATATATATATATATATATATATATATATATATATATATATATGTATATATATATATCTTCATCATCTACGCCCACTGACGCAATGGGCCTCTTAGATTTCATCAGTTGTCTCTATATCTTGAGCTTTTAATTCAATATTATATATATATATATATATATTTATTTATTTATTTATTCATAGTCCCCAATCATATAGGTCTGGGTCTTCCGATTCTGTCAGTCCCTTGTGGAGCCTTAACCAAATACACGAACCATATATTTTTTCCTACTCGCTATCTTATGTTTAATGCATTTTTTACCATGATTATTGGGGAAAACCACCCGTTCATGAAATTTTGGACCCCCTTGCGTATTTAAAAAAAAAATTTATGGACCCCAGTGGGCAACCGGAGTTTTTTTTGGTTGGGGAAATGTCATAAAAGAGTGATTTGCAGCAATGATGATGCTCAGAAATGCAAAATAAGCAGAAGATAACCAGTTGGAAAAATATGTGGTTCATGTAATTGGCTGAAAACGGGCACAGGCACAGAACCTAACAAACTCACCTAACCTAACCCAGTAGTTCCCAGGTCACAACCCCTAGCCTCGAGCAAGCCCCAAGGCCCCACTTCCCAGGTCACAACCCCTAGCCTCGGGCAAGCCCCAAGGCCCCACTTCCCAGGTCACAACCCCTAGCTCGGTGGATCCCCCTCCCAGGTCACAACCCCTAGTTCGGTGGATCCCCCTCCCAGGACACAACCCCTAGTTCGGCGGATCCCCGTCTCAGGTCACAACCGCTAGTTCGACGGATCCCCGTCCCAGGTCACAACCGCTAGCCGGTGCAGCAGGAAGTTTGGTAATAGTATACAACACCACGCTCTCCATTTACTCCAAAATGATGCAATCCTGCAGTTTTCATCTTCTTGCACAGTAATTAGGTGGTTATTTAAATTCTGGGAAAGCAATAATTAGCAAGATATGTTGAGGAAGTTGTTATAAAAAGAAAATTAACTCTGTTTCCTCACTAGACGACTCGGAACTGACATGTCAACACAGTCAAACAAACAGAATTCGTGATGCCAGCGTACATAAACAGAAGTCCGTGATGCCAGCGTACATTTGATATACTGTATATTCAAGATATGCTTAGTTAAAAATGGATTAATTACTCAAAAGTGTCCATAAAATATGCAATTTTAAATATTTAACTTAGCCGGTGAATATATAATAGCTGCTACTCAGCGGCTCGACAGAAAACACACTCAAAAAACTCGCGAGCGATCGCTATGAAGGTTGCGGGTGTGCCCACCAGCGCCAACTATCGGTCAGATACCACTCTTGCATGTAAACAAACCCTTCAATTCTTCTCTGTCGACCTTGACGACAAGACGTATCAATTCTCGCTGTAGAACCTGGAGTTTTCTCAACATATTTGGTGAAGTACTTCATTTTGGTTTGAGCTTTCGCAGTGCAAGTGTTTTTCCTCAACATAAACTCTTGAACTCTTTATTGAATCAGATTATTTGTTGATGACTTGGATTGTTTTTGGAATTTTCTTTGACTAATTCAAAATGGCTGACCCTTCACAAGTACCTAGATTTCGGAAGTGTAATGCTAGGGACTGTAATAGGCGTCTTCCAAAGGCATCTCTCGACCCACATACTGTGTGTTCCAATTGTCAGGGTAAAACCTGTCAATTGGGAGATCGGTGTGAGGAATGCGTGGGCCTTTCGGAATTCGATTGGCTCGAATACGATAAATATGCACGTAGGCTAGAGAGAGATAGGGTAAGGAGGAGTTCATCTAGGTCTGTAGATTTTTCCTCTCCACATGCCCCTGAACCTAATCCTTCCCCTGTAGTGGTTGTTCCTAACCCCCCCTTCTAGCACTCAGGAACCTTCTATGCAAGACATGTTACGTGCTATTCATGCCTTGGGGGAAAAGGTTGAAGCGTTAGCAACTGATCGTAATCAACTCATGGCTGACGTGAAGGAACTTAAGTGTCAGAGTGCCACGGCGGAAAGTGGGAAAGTGATTAGTGCGCAAAGTGTTGTGAACAGTGTTGCGACCGAGGGTTCGTCTGTTCGTGCCTGTCGTTCACCTAGTCCGGGACCTCTTGCAAGCTCCCAAGCCCAGGGGAGAAGTAATGTCGTACGAATTATGGGTTCGAGAGGCCTTGATCAGCGAACAGACGTTCCCTCTATGGTATCAGGCGTATCTCACCAAGATCGCCCCTACCATAAGACGAGAGAGCCCATTTTCTCCTCGTCTTCCGAAGGCTTTTCACACAAGAAACCGTGGAGCAAGGTTTCTAGGCCTCTTAAACGGAAGTCGGTCCCTTCAGGACAGGTCCAACGTCCTGGATGTAGCCACTGGGACAGTTCGGACCCGTTGCAGTCATCGGATGACTGCTCGCCGCCTAAGCAAGGCAAGGTTGTGTCGTCTGAGACGTTAACCCCGTCTGTTACCGCACCCATTCCCGTGGACCCTAAATGGGTTATACTGCAGGACATGCAGTCTAAGCTTGCCTCCCTTATGGAAGACTATTCTGCCAATAAGGTTTCCGTTGAGCCTAGCCGCTTATCTCATCAAGATCCTGGCCTTCAGCCACCCAAACGTTCCTTTGTGCGTCCTGTTGACGTTGGTGTAGCCAAGTCACGTCAATCAGTTTGTTTAGAACCACACTCGATGCGGTCTCGTGTGGATTTTCAGCCGCATTTGGACGTTAGGCAACTTGCTGATGCTCCTGTTGACGTTCAGGACGTTCGCCAACCATCGCTGAGCGTCATCATCCGCAGTCTAGAGTTGTTTTGACTGCTCAGACTAGGCGGTCAAAGCAGTCTCGGGTGGACGCTGTGCGTCCTCACGCACCTGTTGTTGTTGACAGTTCACAGACTGTCAAGCAGTTACATGACGTTGCGTCCCGTGCCGCTACTAATGCACCAGTGAGTGTGGACGCGGCGTGTCAAGCACTGCCAACCCCTTTGCTTGTTTCGCAGCAGTTGTCAGATGAGGAACCTTCAGATGAGGACGTTGCTGACCCTCAGCCTGAGGATCATCCTTCAGATATTGATGAACCCAGAACAGTTCCGCCATCAATGGACTTTAAGAAAGTCATGTTAATTTTTAAGGAGTTGTTTCCCGATAACTTCGTCTCTGTTGCTCCTCGTTCACCGCCGTCTGAGTTTGTTTTAGGCGTACCTGCTGACATGCCAGCCTTTACAAAACTTGTGCTATCTCGCTCATCCAAGAGAGCTTTACGGCTTTTAGGCGATTGGTTGGAAACCAATAGGAGTTTGGGGAAGACGGCCTTTGCCTTCCCTCCATCTAAACTCTCGTCTAGATCGAGCGTCTGGTATGCCACGGGAGAAGTTCTCGGCTTGGGAGTCCCTGCCTCTGCCCAGGGCGACTTCTCAAGCCTTGTAGACTCTCCCCGCCGTCTAGCCATGAGACGCTCGAAGATTAGTTGGTCATCTTCGGACCTTGACCATCTGCTGAAAGGCATTTTTAGAGCCTTTGAAGTTTTCAACTTCCTTGACTGGTGTTTGGGAGCCTTAAGTAGGAAAATCTCATCGGCTGATAGAGATGTCTCCCTACTCATTATGTCCTGCATGGATAAAGCCATCCGCGATGGATCCAATGAACTATCCTCCTCTTTTACTTCAGGAATCCTTAAGAAGCGAGAGTCTCTTAGCTCTTATCTGTCGACAGGAGTTACTCCCTGTCAAAGATCTGAGCTACTCTTTGCTCCCTTATCGAAGTCTTTGTTCCCTGAACATTTGGTTAAGGACATAGCTTTGTCACTCGTGCAGAAGGACACCCATGACTTGCTAGCGTCCTCTGCTCGCAAAGGGACTCCTTCGACATCCTTTTCTGCAAGACCAAGGATAGACACTCCGGCGTCCAGGTTTATACCGCCCTTTCGTGGCAGAGCTCCCAGCAGCGGAAGTACTCGTGCCGAAGGAAAGAAAGGAAAGAAGAGAGGAGGCAAGTCCTCACGTGGCAGAGTCTGACTGCCCGCAGCCTCAGACAGCAGTAGGTGCCAGACTCAAGAACTTCTGGCAAGCCTGGGAGAAGAGGGGCGCAGACAAACAGTCTGTGAAGTTGCTCAGAGAAGGGTACAAAATTCCATTTGTACACAAACCTCCTCTAGCGACTTCCCCCATCGACCTCTCTCCCATGTACCGAGAGGAATCAAAGAGACAAGCCCTGAAACTAGAAGTGTCTCTTTTGCTAGAGAAGGGAGCGGTGGTGAAAGTCTCGGACCTTCAATCACCGGGGTTTTACAACCGCCTCTTCCTAGTTCCGAAGAAGACAGGAGGTTGGAGACCGGTGCTAGACGTCAGTGCCCTGAAGGTCTTTGTCACGAAGACAAAGTTTACCATGGAGACCACGAAATCAGTCTTAGCAGCGGTCAGAAAGGGAGACTGGATGGTCTCTCTCGACCTAAGAGACGCATACTTCCACATCCCCATTCACTCAGATTCCCAACCTTTTCTGAGGTTTGTTTTCGACAATGTGGTGTACCAGTTTCGGGCCCTGTGCTTTGGCCTAAGTCCTGCTCCTCTCGTGTTTACGAGGCTTATGAGGAATGTGGCAAAATTCCTCCATTTATCGGGTATCCGAGCCTCCCTTTACTTGGACGACTGGCTTCTCAGAGCCTCGTCCAGTCATCGCTGTCTGCAGGATCTGCATTGGACATTGAATCTGACCAAGGAATTGGGACTTTTGGTCAACATGGAAAAGTCCCAGCTGATTCCATCCCAAACTATACTGTATTTAGGGATGGAGATTCGCAGTCCAGTTTTTCGGGCTTTTCCGTCTGCCCCCCGAATAGAGCAAGCCCTGCTCATAATCCAACGGATGTTGAAGAGAGAACGTTGCTCAGTCAGGAGTTGGATGAGTCTGGTAGGAACCCTATCATCCCTGGAGCAGTTTGTCTCGCTAGGAAGGCTACACCTTCGACCTCTCCAGTTCCATCTAGCTTTTCACGGGAAAAAGGACAAGAAGCTAGAGGCGGTCTCAATCCCAATTTCCGAAACAGTAAAGACATGCCTGAATTGGTGGAACGACAATATCATTCTAAGAGAGGGACTTCACCTAGCAGTTCAGAAACCAAACCACGTTCTATTCTCAGACGCATCGGATTTGGGTTGGGGTGCGACCCTGGACGGTCGGGAATGCTCAGGTCTGTGGACCTCAAGTCAGAGGAGCATGCACATCAACGGCAAGGAGCTTTTGGCAGTCCACCTGGCCTTGATGAACTTCGAGTCTCCTTCGAAACAAAGAGGTGGAGATCAACTCGGACAATACCACAGCCTTGGCATACATTTCCAAGCAAGGAGGCACCCACTCCCTGACACTGTACGAGATCGCAAGGGACCTGCTCAATTGGTCAAGAGATCGAGGCATCTCCCTGTTAACGAGGTTTATACAGGGCGACTTGAACGTCTTAGCAGATTGCCTCAGTCGGAAGGGTCAGGTAATTCCTACGGAATGGACCCTCCACAAGGACGTGTGCAAGAGGCTTTGGGCGACTTGGGGTCAACCCACCATAGACCTCTTTGCAACCTCGATGACCAAGAGACTTCCAATCTATTGCTCTCCAGTCCCAGACCCAGCAGCAATACATATAGACACTTTTCTTCTAGATTGGTCTCATCTAGACCTATATGCATTCCCACCAATCAAGATTGTCAACAAGGTACTGCAGAAGTTCACCTCTCACGAAGGGACAAGGTTGACGTTAGTTGCTCCCCTCTTGCCCGCGAGAGAATGGTTCACCGAGGTACTTCGATGGCTGGTAGACTTTCCAAGAAGTCTTCCTCTAAGAGTAGACCTGTTACGTCAGCCCCACGTAAAGCAGGTACACCAAGGCCTCCCCGCTCTTCGTCTGACTGCCTTCAGACTATCGAAAGACTCTCTAGAGCTAGAAGCTTTTCGAAGGAGGCAGCCAGTGTGATTGCAAGAGCGAGGAGAGCTTCTACCATTAGAGTATACCAATCGAAGTGGGAAGTCTTCCGAAACTGGTGCAAGTCAGTATCTGTATCCTCGTCCAGTACCTCTGTAGCCCAAATCGCTGATTTTCTCTTACACCTGAGAAATGTTCGCTCCCTTTCAGCTTCCACGATCAAGGGCTACAGGAGCATGTTGGCTTCGGTCTTCCGGCATAGAGGCTTAGATCTTTCCAACGATAAAGATTTACAAGATCTCCTTAAGTCTTTTGAAACCTCTAAGGAACGTCGT
>NC_090726.1:6819828-6967328 GCF_036898095.1 Palaemon carinicauda
AGAGCAAGACTGCTAATTAATCTCTTTGCAATGAGCTTCAAGAAGAAGCTTCCGCAGTATGTAGCACCAAACTTAGATCCAATAGCAACGGGAATGGATGTGATGTCCCTGGATTGGAACCAATGGTCTTACATATACCTATTTTCATCATTCAACCTCCTAATGAAAGTCTTGAACAAACTGCAAACTTTCAAGGGAACAGTGGCTCTAGTAGCTCCTAAGCGGCACAAGAACAATTGGTATCCTCTTGTTCTGGAACTCGAACCTCTCCAGATCCCTCTACCCTCTCCAGTGCTGTCCCAGGATGTTTAACAGAAGACAGTCTTCACTTCCTCTTGGATAACGAAAACCCTTGTCATGATTTTCTTGCCCTAGTGGCTCAAGGATAGTTCGGAGTTGCAAAGGAGAGAATTTACTTCATAGAAGAGTACAGGTCCAACACCACAAAATAACAATATTTGTCGTCCTGAAAAAAATGGGTTGCATTCATGAAAAATCATCAACCCTCTTCTATTTCTACCTCTGTATTTCTTTCTTTATTTCATTGCATGATCAAGGTCTGGCCTCTACAACTATTGCCTTATGTAATTCGGTACTAACGAGACCCATTGCTTATGCTTTTGATATTGAACTCCACAACGAGCTGTTCAATAAGATCCCGAAGGCTTGTGCTAAATTGAAACCTATAGCTCCTCCCAAGGCTATATCATGGTCGTTAGATAAAGTCGTGCACTTTGCCTCTTCAATAGATAACACCTCTACCTTTGAGGGATCTCGCCCAAAAGTCTATCTTTTTGCTTGCTATGACTTCTGGTGTTAGAGTCAGTGAGATTGTGGCCCTTTCAAGGGATGATGGCCTCATTGAATTCTTGGAATTGGGGGAGGTAAATCTTTACCCAGATCCTGCATTCTTGGTGAAAAACGAACTTCCCACAAAACGCTGGGGGCCCTGGAAGATTGTTCCACTATTGGAGGATCCTTCTCTGTGCCTTGAGGCCTACCTGTTAAAGAGCCGGGCCTTTTAAAGGCGGTCAACTTTTTAAAGGGGAGACGACAGTATCTAATCTTTCTCTGAAACTCGCCTTTTTATGAATAGAACTTACCTGGCAGTTATATATATATAGCTGAGTTTCTGACTGCGGCAGAATTTAATCGAAAATCGCGGCAACCGCCTTGTGGTGGTTGTGTGGTTAGATGGTTAACAACCCTTACAGGGTGGTACTTGGAATCATTCCCATTTTCTGTTCCTCAGATTATCTCTGCCGGCCGGATCGAGAACATCGTTGGTCCGCCTTTCAGAGTTTTTCGGATGGCTTTCCCTTCATCGCCTTTTTGGACTTCGTTTTTGGTGAAGTACACTGTGTTGGGATTTGGCAATCGTGTTGTTTTTTTTTTTTTTTTTTTTGTCTTTTTTCCTTTATTATCATGAGTGAGAAAATTCATTATCGTGTTTTTGCGAATGATATTTGCAAGGTGAGGTTGCCGAAACTTTCGGTTGACCCTCACACTATCTGTATGGGTTGCAGGGGGTTTGAATGTGCTTTAGATAATAAGTGCAAGGAATGCGAGGTTTTAAGTGATAATGATTGGTTAGCTATGCAGCGCTATGTGCGCAAACTCGAGATTGATAGAGTTAGAAGAGCTAAATCAAAGTCAAAGTCTGCTAGTGAGCCTAGCTTAGATTTATCTATTGACCCTTTGCTTGTAACCCCTTTGGAAGGTATTCCTTCCCCAAATGTAGTGACTCCTGCCCCTTCTACAGGACCTGTGCCTACGGATGACCCTGGGTATGCTAAATTAGCTGCTGAATTGGAGGCCATTAAAGCACAGTTGGAGGCCTTTAAAGGTAAGGTTGTTGGTGAAATTAGTGCTTGTGAAAGTGCTGTGGAGGTGGCGACTGATTGAATCTGTCATACCCCTTGGTCTAGACCTCTACCAAGCTCCCAGGACCAAGGGAGAAGGTACGTCGAAAGCCGAAAGGGGGTGAGAGGTGCTTATCCTCGGTCAGTCGTCGCCTCAGACAGTCCTGTTGCGATCTCCCAGGCTGCTCTTGACCGCTGTAGGAAAGGCGTGTCGGATACGTTTGTGTCTTCGCCTGACCGTTCTCCCAGACGTAATTGGCGTTACGAATCAAGACCAATGAAGAGAGGGTGGAACCGGGACGTGCAGTCTCGTTCTCCCTCTCCCGGTTCGAGTAGCAGAGACCCTGATCCTTCGGGAGACGATTTCGATGTTCCTGTCAAAAGGGCGAAACAGAGAGTCCTTAGCCCAGTTAATCTTGCTAGACTCCCTGCTGCTTCTGCCAGCGCTCCCAGTCAAGCCGTACGACAACTGCCGTCTTCGGCACTGCGAGAGCCAGCGGAGGTGGCTAAAGCTTTCATGGTTGTTATGCAGGAACAACTTTCATCGTTAGTTAAAGCTTTCAGCCACCCTTCTCAGTCCGTCAGACGTAAGGACGTCTCTTTGCCTGTTAAGAGATCTTCTAAGAGAGATTTTAGTATCTCTCCCAAGAAACCTCTGCGCACTTCGTCGGCCGTACAACAACGTACACCCTCTTCATCGGCACGCTGCCAGGAATTTCCTTCCCCCCCCCCCCTCCCGCTGCCAGGACGATACTGCCTCTCGTTCTCGGCGCCGTGACGATTCCGTTTCCCTTTCGAAACGCCTGGACGTTACTGCCTCGTTTCTTAGGAAACAGAATGAATGCAGTCTGCATTTTCAAGGCGACGGCAGCCTGCATCTTCAGGACGCTTCCGTTTCTCGTCATCGTGATGATACTGCCTCTCGTCATTGTGACGATACCGATGCTCGTCATCGTGACGATACCGCCTCTCGCCGACTGGATGTTAGCGGCGCTCGGCACCAGGATTCAAACAGCTCTCGCTGCCAGACTGCTGGCAGCCCAACTCTTCGGGATGTTATCCTTGAGCAGGACCTCGAAGATATTTCGGAAGAGGAAGAAAAGCCTGCCGACTCTTCTAGCGATTACAAGGTTCTTTCTCGCTCTCTTTTGGAACTTTGTGGGGAGGAATTTCAACCTTCGGCCCCTCGTTCTCCTCAGTCTCAATTTACCAGGAAGAAAGCTACTAAGTCTTCGGCCTTCATCAAAATGAAACTTTCAATTTCGGCCTGGAAAGCTCTCGCTAAAGTGGATGATTGGATGAAGGAACGGAGACAAGCTGTCAAGACCACCTTTTCTTTTCCACCGTCCCGGCTCGCTTCCAAGGCCGGTATGTGGTATGAGATAGGGGAACCTTTGGGGTTAGTAGTGCCTTCCTCCTCCCAAGGTGACTTCTCGGCTCTTGTGGACTCGGCAAGAAGGCATGCTTTAAACTCTGCCAAGGTGATGTGGTCCATGTCGGAGCTTGATCACCTCGTCAAGGGAATTTTCAGGGTTTTCGAGGTTTTCAGCTTCCTGGACTGGTCTCTCGGGACTCTGGCCAGGAAGTCTGAACTCCTGGAGGACACGAAGGACCTGACGAGTGTCATGTCCTGCATGGACAAAGCTCTAAGGGATGGAGCTAATGAATTGGCTTCCCTTTTCTCAGCAGGGGTCTTAAAGAAGAGGGCCCTTTTGTGCTCCTTCACCTCTAGATCTGTGACTGTTGCCCAGAAGTCGGAGCTGCTTTACGCCCCTTTTTCTCGTCATCTTTTTCCTGAAGCTCTGGTCAGAGATATCTCCCTTTCTCTGGCACAGAAGGCTACTCAGGACCTTTTGTCTCGGTCGGCTAGAAAGACCTTACCTGTTGCTCCTGCTCCTCTGAAGAAGGAGGAGAAGTAGTTTCAACAGCCCTTTCGGGGCAGGATCTCCTCGAGAGCGGATTTTAGGGGGAGAAGACAAGAGTCAGGGCCAAGGACCAGCAGGGGTGCGTTTAGGCCCCGGTCCAAAAAATGAGATGGAAGTCCTCCAGACACCAGTAGGGGCAAGACTGTCTCGTTTTTGGCAGTCTTGGGAAAGGAGAGTGGCGGACACCTGGTCCCTCTCAGTCGTCAAGGAAGGTTACAAGATCCCCTTTTTAAAGAAACCACCTCTCTCAGACTCCCCTGGCCTTAGTGGCTCAGTACACCGACGCGGGGAAACGAGAGGCTCTTCTGGAGCTAGTCGACCAGATGTTGGTCAAGGGAGCAATAGAGCCAGTTCAAGACCTCGCCTCACCAGGCTTTTACAATCGCCTGTTTCTGGTTCCCAAGAACTCGGGTGGATGGAGACCAGTCCTAGATGTCAGCTCTCTGAACGCCTTCGTGGAGAAAACAAAGTTCTCCATGGAGACGACTCAGTCAGTGCTGGCTGCAGTTCGTCCGGGAGACTGGATGGTATCTCTTGACCTGCAGGACGCTTATTTTCACGTCCCCATTCATCCGTCTTCGAGGAGATCTGAGGTTTGTGTTCCAGGGCAAGTGCTTCCAGTTCAGGGCACTTTGCTTCGGTCTCAGCACAGCTCCCCAAGTCTTCACCAGACTTATGGCGAATGTGGCAGGCTGGTTACACCAGGAGGGGATAAGGGTCTCCTTCTATCTAGACGACTGGCTGATCCGGTCACAGTCGAAAGAGAAATGTCTGGAGGACCTAATGAAAACTTATACGATCACTCAGGACCTGGGACTCATCGTCAACTGGGGGAAGTCTTAGACCGAGCCGAATCAGACTATTCTCTATTTGGGGATAGTTCTGAATTCAGTTCTTTTTCAGGCTTCTCCCTCCCAGGAGAGGCAGACCAGGTGCCTGGACAAAGTCAAAGACTTTTTGAGGAAGCAGGAATGCTCAGCGAAGGAGTGGATGAGTCTGCTGGGAACTCTATCCTCCCTGGAGCAGTTTGTCCCTTTGGGGAGACTGCACCTAAGGCCTCTCAACACTTCCTCGCAAAGGTTTGGAACAGAAAGATCCAGGAGGACACTTTCTTTTCCCATTCCGACAGAGATCAAGGATCTTTTAATGTGGTGGCTGGACCCAGCTCTGTTGGGAAAAGGGATCTTGTTCAAGAAGAACCCTGACCTAGTGTTATTCTCAGACGCGTCCGAGTCAGGCTGGGGAGCAACACTAGGGAACAAAGAGGTCTCAGTTATTTGGGAAGGGAGTCAGGTCAGTTGGCATATCAACAGGAAGGAATTGATGGCCATTTTGTTAGGGCTCAAGGCCTTCAAAACCTCGGTCTCGGGAAAGACTGTGGAGATCAATTCCGACAACACCACAGCTCTCGCGTACATAAGGAAGCAAGGGGGAACTCACTCCCTCCCTGTTCTCAACTGTGAGAGAGCTTCTCCTCTGGGCGAACGAGAACGAGACCCAGCTGTTGACAAGGTTTGTTCAAGGGCAGAGAAACATCAGGGCAGTCATGCTCAGCAGGAGGGGACAGGTCCTTCCTACAGAGTGGACTCTCAACCCGCATGTCTGTCGGAGCCTCTGGAAGTTGTGGGGCAGACCAGTAATAGACCTTTTCGCCTCCGGTCTAAACAAGAGGATCCCCAACTACTGCTCCCTAGTCCCGGACGAGGAAGCTGTTGCAGTGGACGCCTTCTTGATGGATTGGACGGGGCTGGACATGTATGCCTTTCCCCCGTTCAAGATCATCAATCTGGTTGTCAGGAAGTTCGCTCTCCTCGATTCGCGACGAATGACCCTAGTGGCTCCATTCTCGCCTGCGAGGGAATGGTTCACCGAAGTGGTAGGGTTACTGATGGACTTTCCAAGAAGACTCCCGGCAAGTCCAGATCTTCTCAGACAACCCCACTTCGAGAGATTTCACCAAAACCCCCTCGCTCTCAATCTGACTGCCTTCAGACTGTCGAGAAGCTCGTTAGATCTCGAGGCTTTTCGGCACAAGCGGCGAAAGCTATTGCCAGGGCAAGGAGGATCTCTTCACAAAGAGTCTACCAGTCAATGTGGGAGACCTTTAGAGCTTGGTGCAGGAGGCGCAAGGTTTCCTCGTCCTCTACCTCTCTGAGCCAGATTGCAGACTTTCTTTTGTACCTCAGGCAGGATGCTAAGCTGGCTGTATCTACCATTAAAGGATACAGGAGCATGCTCTCAACCGTCTTTAGGCATAGAGGCTTAGAGTTATCTCAGAATAAGGACTTGCAGGACATCATTAGGTCTTTTGAGACAACGAAGCAGGTGCACTTAAGGCCCCCTTCTTGGAACCTGGATGTGGTGCTTAAGTTTTTGTGCTCCAGGAAGTTTGAGCCTATCTCGCAAGCTTCTCTGCGAGATGTGACTAAGAAAACCCTCTTCCTTTTGTCTCTAGCGACTGCCAGGAGGATCAGCGAGGTCCAGGCAATCGAGAAGCGTGTAGGCTTCACCCTAAATGGAGCGGTTTGTTCCTTGAGGTTCGACTTTCTCGCCAAGAATGAGAACCCTTCGAAACCCTGGCCTAGGACTTTTGAAGTCCCTAACCTCACGAATCTAGTAGGTCAGGAACAGGAAAGCCTCCTCTGCCCGGTTAGGGCTCTCAAGGCTTATTTGGCCCACACTAAGAGCGTGAGGGGTGCTTCCAACTCCTTATGGTGTTCAGTGAGGGATCCTCAAAAACCCCTGTCAAAGAACGCTTTGTCCTTTTTCCTGAGGGAAACTATTAGGGAAGCCCACCTCTTTTGTGAGGAAGAAAACTTCGCCCTGTTAAAAGTACGGGCTCACGAAGTAAGGGCCATTGCTGCTTCGCTGGCATACCGGAAAAATATGTCAGTTAAGCAGATCATGGACGCAACGTTCTGGAGGAGCAACTCTGTCTTCGCTTCTCATTACCTCAGAGAGGTAAGAGTGAACTATGACAAGTGTTACACCTTGGGCCCATACGTAGCTGCGGCTTCTGTATTAGGCAAAGGAGTTACTACCCCCACTCAACCTTAGTTTATGTACTTGTATATGGGTTTGTGTTTTTTTATGGTTGTCTGAGGTCCTCGTCCTGTGGTACGGTTCCCTCAGTCCCGATAGATAGTTTATATCTATTTCTGCAAGGTTAGATGGTTAGCTTTAGTAAGGTTGCAGGTTTTTTATATGGGAAGGTAGTTTTCTGAAGTCTAGTCAAGTTGTTGGTCCTACCCCTTTGACAGACTCGATTGAGTTGTTTGCAGCGTAGCAGGTCTACTCCTGGCTGAACACTCCTAAGGGAAAGCGACTCTAGAGGCAGTTACTTTTGAAGTCAGCTACCTTAGCAGGTAAGGAATCAAGGTGTTTGTTCTCCTACAACTCTTTTGTTGTTTCCCCAACTATGTTTTTTCTGTCTGTTTCCCTCCTCCAAATGTGTGAATCAGCTATATATATATAACTGCCAGGTAAGTTCTATTCATAAAAATGGAGTTTTTATGATAAAACAAAGTTTTATGAATACTTACCTGGCAGTTATATATATATTTTAAAGCCCACCCACCTCCCCTTAGGAGACAGGTCGGGCAAAGATAATCTGAGGAACAGAAAATGGGAATGATTCCAAGTACCACCCTGTAAGGGTTGTTAACCATCTAACCACACAACCACCACAAGGCGGTTGCCGCGATTTTCGATTAAATTCTGCCGCAGTCAGAGACTCAGCTATATATATATAACTGCCAGGTAAGTATTCATAAAACTTTGTTTCATCATAAAAACTCCATATTTCACCAGAAATGCTGACCCTGATAGTATACCATCCGGTCATGAACCAAGAAAAGTTGCTTCTTCCTTAAATTTTTTCCTTCCAACATCACTTACGTCAGTTGGGAGATATGAAAGACTTTGTGGTGGCCGCTGGTAGTGTGATTACTGTAAACCAGCTTCTCAGTCTGCATTGTGCAAGGCGACTAATGTTCTTCTTTTCAATGTACTACAGTATTTGATAATTGCAGAGTCAACGGTGATGTTTTCCTTTTATGTGATGAGTGTTACTATTTTTAAATATTTAACTTAGCCGGTGAATATATAATAGCTGCAACTCTGCGGCTCGACAGAAAACACACTCAAAAACTCGCGAGCGATCGCTATGAAGGTTGCGGGTGTGCCCACCCGCGCCACTATCGGCCAGATACCACTCTTGCATGTAAACAAACCCTTCAATTCTTCTCTGTCGACGTTGACGACAAGACGTATCAATACTCGCTGTAGAACCTGGAGTTTTCTCAACATATTTGGTGAAGTACTGTACTTCATTTTGGTTTGAGCTTTCGCAGTGCAGGTGTTTTATCTTCATCTTAAATCTTGAACTCGTTTTTGGATAGATTTAATTTTTGATGACAAGAGAGAGAGTATGGACTTTCTTTGACTTTTAAATGGCCGACCCTTCCCTTAGACGGAAGTGTGTTTTAGGCTTTTAGCAATTATCTTATCACGTTATAAATTAATTATAGATTTTCCTCTATATATTTTATATCTCAACCGCCTTTATTAGGCCTCTTCGATTAGCTTTCCATTTACAATAAACATCAAAATAAATTTCAATGATTTGTTTATATGCGACCTTTCCTGAGAGTAGGCGGTCCTAACTTGGAAACCGAAGTTAAACAACGTTGAGCCCTTTTCAATCGTAAATAACTTTTACAGAGCTAATGATTTAAAACTTATTAAATGAAATATTTTTAGTAATTTTGAATAGTCTTCGTACTGTTTCAAAGATGAACTAACGTTTAGTTTATTCATGCTACGCAGTTTGCGCTCTATCGTTACGATAGAGAGAGAGAGTATCACGGTTTCACTTTGCAGAAAGAGTAAATCGATTCTGACGTTTTGTTCTTTTTTCTTTCAAAGCTTAAATGTTTTAAAGACTATTTTAAAGGAACTTTTAATTGAAAAACCTTTCAGTTTTTTCCTTTGGTCAAATAACCTGTTTATTGACGAAAGGTAAGTGGGCTCTTCTCTTCGGTGCGAAATCAAGAGAGAGAGAGAGAGATAGAGAGAGAGAGAGAGAGATAGAGACGGAGAGAGAGAGAGGAGAGAGAACGTTCCGATCTTTATCTCGTCCCAAGCGAGTAACGTTGTTCTCGAGTTACTCTCGTCCCTAGTCTCTGTACGGGGAGAAAGGATAAAACGTTTTTAGTTTTTATTCTCGTCCCAAGGCACTGTACGGTGAGAGATTGAAAACGTAGTTTTGAATGAACTAGTGTTTAGTCTCTTCCCCAGCCACTGATTTTTTTATCTTAAAATATGTTTACTGTTTTTTGCTGGTATTAATGTGCTTACATTATACGTCTGATTTCGCAATTACAACCTTTTGATGAGGGTAGAATTGCGTGCTTCAGGTAGAAATCAGTTTTATTCATACCTAATGTGAATTGTTAAAAAATTCGATTTCAGTGAAATAAGTGCAAAACAGAAAATCGTAGTGATAAAGTGATATTACGCAAAGTGTTATCAGTGTTGCGACCGAGGGTTCGTCTGTTCGTGCCTGTCGTTCGCCTAGTCCGGGACCTCTTGCAAGCTCCCAAGCCCAGGGGAGAAGTAATGTCGTACGACTTATGGGTTCGAGAGGCCTTGATCAGCGAACAGACGTTCCCTCTATGGTATCAGGTGTATCTTACCAAGATCACCCCTACCATAAGGCGAGAGAGACGATTTTCTCCTCGTCATCCGAAGGCTTTTCGCATAAGAAACCGTGGAACAAGGTTTCGAGGCCCTTTAAGCGAAAGTCAGTCCTTTCAGGACAGGTCCAGCGTCCTGGTTTTAACTATTAGGACAGCTCTGACCCTATGCAGTCATCGGAAGACTGCTCGCCGCCTAAACAAAAGCGTAACACAGACTCCGAGAGTCTTTTTGTAGGCAAGGTTTTGCAGTCACAGACGTTACCCTCGTCTCTTACCGCAACCATTCCCGTTGATCTTAAATGGGTTGTACGGCAAGACATGCAGAATAAGCTTGCCTCCCTTATGGAAGACTATTCTGCCGATAAGTCCGTTGAGCCTAGCCGTTTATCTCATCAAGATCCTGGCCTTCAGCCACCCTAACGTTCCTTTGTGCGTCCTGTTGACGTTGGCGTAGCCAAGTCACGTCAGTCAGGTTGTTTAGAACCACACTCGATGCGGTCTCGTGTGGATTTTCAGCCACATTTGGACGTTAGGCCACTTGCTGATGCTCCTGTTGACGTTCAGGACGTTCGCCAACAATCGGAGTTGACTTGTTTTGACGCTGAGCGTCAACCTCCGCATTCTAGAGTTGTTTTGATTGCTCAGTCTAGGCGGTCAAAGCAGTCTCGAGTGGACGCACCTGTGGTTGTTGACAGTTCACAGACTGTCAAGCAGTTACATGACGTTGCGTCCTGGTCCGCTACTAATGCACCAGTGCGTGTGGACACTGCTTGTAAAGCATTGCCTCCACGGTAGGTCTCTCCCTTGCTTGAGACTCGGCTATTGTCGGACAAGGTTCCTTCAGATGAGGAAGTTGCTGTTTCCCCTCCTACTGATATTCCCTTGAGGACTCTGTCAGATGGAGAGGAGCCTAAAGCTGCTTAGCCCTCTATGAACTTTAAATAAATCATGCTGATTTTTAAGGATCTTTGTCCGGATCTTTTTGTAACTGCTGCTCCTCGTTCGCCTAAACGTCAGAGCTTACACTAGGCCTAGCTACTTCGAAGCCGTTGTTTTATAAGCTAGTGCTCTCTCGCTCTTCTAAGAGAGCTTTACGTTTGCTAGGCGACTGGTTTATCACCAGGAGGAGTTTGGGGGAGACAGCCTTTGCTTTCCCTTCTTTTAAGCTGGCTTATAGAGCGAGAGTCTGATATGACACGAGAGAAGTTCTCGGCTTGGGAGTTCCTGCCTCTGCCCAGATAGACTTCTCAAACCTCATAGACTCTCCCTGGCGCCTGGCCATGAGACGCTCCAAGATTTTACAGGTCGACTTCAGAGCTATTTTCGAGCCTTTGAAGTTTTGCTGTACAATTATGTCATGCATAAAGAAGGCTTTCAGGGATGGCTCCAATGATCTGACAGCCACGTTCTCTGCAGGAACAAGTCCCTCAGGGATGGCTCCAATGATTTGGCAGCCATGTTCACTGCAGGAGTACGTAAGAGGCAAGTGCGCTCAATGTGTTCATTGTCAAGACAAACTTCACGATGAAGTCTACCAGGCTGTCTTGACAGCATTTATGGAAAACGACTGGATGGTCTCTCTCGACCTTCAGGAGGCATACTTCCACATTCCTATACGCCCGGATTCCCAACCGTTTCTGAGGTTTGTTTACAGGAATGTGGGGTACCAGTTTCGAGCCCTGTGCTTTGGCCTCAGTCCTGCGCCTCTCGTGTTTACGAGGCTCATGAGGAATGTGGCAAAATCCCTCCGTCTATCGGGGATCCGAGCCTCCCTGTACTTGGACGACTGGCTTCTCAGAGCATCGTCCAGTCTTCGCTGTCTGCTGGATCTACATTGGACGTTGAGTCTGGCCAGGGAGTTGGGACTTTTGGTCAACCTAAAAGTCCCAACTGATCCCATCCCAGATTATTCTATATTTGGGGATGGAGATTCGCAGTCAAGCCCTGCTCGAAGTCCAACTAATGCTGAAACGAAACGTTTATTCAGTCAGGAGTTGGAACAGTCTCGTAGGGACTCTCTCATCCCTGGAGCAGTTTGTCTCACTAGGGAGACTACACCTTCTGCCTCTCCGGTTCCATCTAGCCTCTCACTGGAACTAGGACAAGACATTAGAGACGGTATCATTCCCAGTCTCCGAACCAGTAAAGGCATGCCTGAAATGGTGGGACAGCAATATCAGTCTGAGAGAGGGACTATCCCTAGCAGTCAAGAACCCAAACCACGTGTTGTCCTCAGACGCGTCGGATTTGGGTTGGGGTGCGACCCTGGACGGTCGGGAATGCTCGGGTCTGTGGACCTCAAGTCAGAAGAGCATGCACAACAACGGCAAGGAGCTATTAGCAGTCCACTTGGCCTTGATGATATTAGAAAGCTTCTTCGAAACTAAGTGGTAGAGGTCAACTCAGACAACACCACAACTTAGGCATACATCTCCAAGCAAGGAGGCACACACGCCTTCACGCTGCTCGAGATCGCAAGGGACCTTCTCTTATGGTCAAGAATTCGAGGCATCTCCCTGTTGACGAGATTCATCCAGGGGGACTTGAACGTCTTGGCAGACTGTCTCAGTCGGAGGGGTCAGGTGATACCCACGGAATGGACCCTCCACAAGGACGTGGGCAAGAGTCTTTGGGCTACTTGGGGTCAACCCACCATAGACCTCTTTGCCTCCTCGTTGACCAAAAGGTTACCAATCTTTTGCTCTCCAGTTCTAGATACAGAAGCAATCTACATAGACGCGTTTCTACTGGATTGGTCTTTTCTGGACTTATATGCATTCCCACCATTCAAGATAGTCAACAAGGTACTGCAGAAGTTCGCCTCTCACGAAGGGACAAGGTTGACGTTGGTTGCTACCCTCTGGCCCGCGAGAGAGTGGTGCACCGAGGTACTTCAATGGCTGGTAGACTTTCCAAGAAGTCTTCCTCTAACGGTAGATCTGTTACGTCAGCCCCACGTAAAGAATGTCCATCAAAGCCTCCCCGCTCTTCGTCTGACTTCCTTCAGTCTATCGAAAGACTCTCAAGAGCTAGAGGCTTTTCGAAGGAGGCAGCCAGTGCGATTGCAAGAGCGAGGAGAGCTTCTACCATTAGAGTATACCAGTCGAAGTGGGAAGTCTTTCGAGACTGGTGCAAGTCAGCATCTGTGTCCTCGTCCAGTACCTCTGTAGCCCAAATCGCAGATTTTCTTTTACATCTGAGAAAGGTTCACTCCCTTTCAGCTCCCACGATTAAGGGCTACAGGAGCATGTTGGCTTCGGTCTTTCGACATAGAGGCTTAGATCTTTCCAACAATAAAGAACTCCAAGATCTCCTTAAGTCTTTCGAGACCTCTAAGGAACGTCGTTTGGCAACTCCTGGATGGAACTTAGACGTGGTCCTAAGGTTCCTCATGTCAGACAGGTTTGAGCCATTGTATTCAGCCTCCCTGAAGGATCTCACCCTCAAGACACTTTTCCTAGTGTGCTTGGCTTTGGCTAAAAGGGTCAGTGAACTTCATGCCTTCAGTAAGAACATCGGCTTTTCTACAGAAAAAAGCCACTTGTTCACTTCAACTTGGTTTCCTGGCCAAAAATGAACTGCCTTCTCGTCCTTGGCCTAAATCTTTTGATATTCCTTGCTTATCAGAGATCGTAGGCAACGAACTGGAAAGAGTATTATGTCCTGTTAGAGCTCTTAAGTTCGATTTAGCTCGTACTAAGTCATTACGAGGTAAATCCGAGGCATTATGGTGCTCAGTTAAGAAACCTTCATTGCCTATGTCAAAGAATGCTTTGTCATATTTTATCAGATTTTTTTAATACGAGAAGCTCATTCTCACTTGAATGAGAAAGACCGATGTTTGCTTAAGGTTAAGACGCACGAAGTTAGAGATATAGCAACCTCCGTGGCCTTCAAGCAAAATAAATCTCTGCAAAGTATTATGGACGCGAGTCAGTGTTCGCGTCATTTTACTTAAAAGATGTCCAGACTCTTTACAAGGACTGCTACACACTGGGTCCATTCGTTGCAGCGAGTGCAGTAGTGGGTGAGGGTTCTACCACTACATTACCCTAATTCCAATATCCTTTTTAATCTGTCTCTTGAGATGTTTTTAATATTGTTTTTTTGGGTTGTACGGAAGGCTAAGAAGCCTTTCGCATCCTGATTAATTTGGCGGGTGGTCAAAGTCATTTCTTGAGAGCGCCCAGATTAAGGGTTTGATTAGGTCCTGTTGTATGGGTTGCAGCCCTTAATACTTCAGCTCCTGGGAGTCTTTCAGCATCCTAAGAGGATCGCTGGGCTTCGTGAGGAAGACAGACTTATAAGGCAGAGTAATCGTCTAAGTCAACTTTCTTACCAGGTACCTATATATTTTGGTTTTGTTATATTGATAACTGTCAAAAACTCTTAGCTTATACGCTGTAAACTTAATTAACTCTGGTCTCTACCCACCGCCTTGAGTGTGAATCAGCTATTATATATTCACCGGCTAAGTTAAATATTTAAAAATGATATTTTAATTATAAAATAAATTTTTGAATATACTTACCCGGTGAATATATAAATTAAAGGCCCTCCCTTCCTCCCCAATAGAGACGCAGCGGGACGAGAAGAATTGAAGGGTTTGTTTACATGCAAGAGTGGTATCTGGCCGATAGTGGCGCTGGTGGGCACACCCGCAACCTTCATAGCGATTGCTCGCGAGTTTTTGAGTGTGTTTTCTGTCGAGCCGCAGAGTTGCAGCTATTATATATTCACCGGGTAAGTATATTCAAAAATTTATTTTATAATTAAAATATCATTTTACTAACTTTTACTACTCTTACATAATTTAGGGGGTCTGAAAACTTCGGTTTGATGTAAATATCTATTGTATATAATGTTGCAGTAATTTCTGTTACATTTATGAATCTTTGAAAACAATAAAAGACTACTGTACTGTTCATTTTGCATTTCCTTTCGTTGAACCTACTGTGCAAAATACTAAAAGCAGTGTACCTCAATTTTTAACCCTCCTTTTATAGACTTCGGTCTTTTGATCTACTGGAGACAAAGACCTTATTCACAGGGAATGGGGCTGTGATATTCATTTCCTTGACCCCTATTTTTTACAAACATATCGCTTGCGCTCATAGCTTGGTACCATAGTTACCAATGCTAAGGGAAGTATGGTTATGTCTATTAGGTTACCAATGCTAAGGGAAGTATGGTTATGTCTATTAGGTGTAAAGGGTTAAAACTCTCCTGGCCACAACTGAGAATAATATATTCTCTGGTTCACTTCCATCAGGACGACATGGCTCTAGCCCCAAAAATATCTATTTTTGGGTGAGATAGCCCCTGTCGTCGTGATGGCATGCCCATTAGCTTTCATCCCCTCTCAGTTCTCAGTGTGAAGCCTCGTGTCATGCTATAGCTGCTCCTGGAATGATTCTACAGGAAATGTGTTAGGTGTAGCACATAGAGAACGGGAGTTGTAATGGCTCTCTCGCCCCACATATCCAATCTTATCCAGTATCCTTCAAGACAAGGTTAACTCTATTCGGGGAAGGATAGCCATGGCTTGTTATTAACACGATCCTGATTTAAACGCAATATCTCTCGGTATGTTCGCTCCGGAGTTTAAAACTCTGATTCCTCTAAGGTAAAATTCTCTGGCATATCACTCGCAGAAATATTCCAAGTAGAAAGCTGCCAGTGAGGAACTTCCTTCGAGGAACTTCATCAGGACTACATGGCTATCTCACCCAAATATTGATTTGTTCCGTAAGTGGAATACAAATTTCGCTATTTATTAGGGGTTATACTTTCGGCAGAGCGGAAATGGCGAGCTATTAAAATTTAGCGAGGGTTAATTACGCACACCGCTAGTTAGCGGGGTTAGGGTGGGGGTAGCTTGCTACCACTGCCCCTCACACACCTGTGATTTAGCTCGCTTTACTTTTGGCTTGGATGGAGAGCGGTTGTTTCCGCTCTTCCTCCTCGCCTATTTTGGACTGGCATTAATTTTTGTCTTTTAACTTACTTTTTCATGTGTGTATATACACACACACACACACACACACACATATATATATATATATATATATATATATATATATATATATATATAGTGAACCCTCGCTACTTCGCGGTTCGACCATCGCGGATTCACCACTTCGCGGATTTTTTCCACAACCCATATATATACAGTAATATATATATATATATATATATATATATATATATATATATATATATATATATATATATATATATATATATATATATGTATGCATGTATTTATGTATATATGTATATATATATATATATATATATATATATATATATATATATATATATATATATATATATATATATATATATATATATATATATATATATATATATATAAAGTAGGAAGATGTGATGTAGTTCTAAGGGAAAAGTATCGGAAATATGTCTGGGTAATAAGCAAAGCTCTACCTCCAGTTTGTTTCTTCATTATAATCAGAGATAAACGTAAACAAAACATTGGTTGCCATTTTTTATCGTGCTTTTTAGCGTGTTTAGGAAACGCATGACATAAAATTGCCTTTAATATTTGTGCCTGTTTTAGTTTAGGGTACTGTAGTACATGCATTAAGTGTTCTGTACATTAAAGGGTAGTTTGTTAACAGTACTACGTACAAGGGAAGGTTTTAAAAGTCTGAATATACATGTTGAATAAATAGGTAAATATGGTGTCATTACTTCGCGGATATTCACCTATCGCGGCCGGGTCTGGAACCTATCTACCGCGATAAACGAGGGTTCACTGTATATATATATATATATATATATATATATATATATATATATATATATATATATGAGAACATTTTAATGTTTATGTATACGTACTGTATATAAGTGTATAGAAATGTTGTAAGTTTCCTTTTCAGTGTTTGTGCTGTGCGTGTGATACATATACGACACGACACAATGCACAAGGCCAGAACACTTCCACTACGTGGGGAATGACATCTCCCCCTCTGGTCCATCGGTCTTCCCGTCGGCATATAACTGTTGACTCGGCCGCCGCAGGGGAATCGTCATCGCCTGGACCATCCTTATTCAACTGTTGTCTTTGCCTTTTCCCTTTTCTTACGGGAAACGTGGATTACTGAGCGAAGGGAGTGTGGTCTCGGATATTGACTACGGTCTTTCTCTTCTCAAGGTCGTTCACCCTTCAGCAACAGTGTACTAATGGGAAGAGCACCTTTCCCGTTCGCGGGTTAGGTTGCGCTTCCGATTGTTTGTCTCAATCATTTTAGTGAAATTATAAATGTAATCTTAACTTTTCAGCTTCTTCGCGGGGAACACTTCCCTTCGGAGGATCAGTGGTTCTCACTATTAGTGAATATTCTATGTTGTTCCCTCGGTGGTCCTCTTCGGAGTTCCTCCCTAGGGAATTTTCTGTTACATTATTTATTTTATTTTTTCTCAGTTAGCTATGCAGTTTTCTTCGTTCGACTAAGAGTGCCGACGAAGCAGAGCTGTTCAGTTCATGCCTGGGGAATCTGCTGTCACTGCCGTTCCTCAGAGGACGTCGTCATGGGCATCATCCCTTCTCTTAGAAGTATGCCTGTGACAACATGATCAGCACTTCAGATCATCTTAAAACGCTACCAGGAGGTTCGCCTCCAGGGGTTGGACAACTTTCCCTTCCGAGGGAAAGTTTCCTCCCCAGGTGTGAGGTTTCTCCCTTCCGAGGGAGAACTTTCCACATTTTAATAAATTCTTTGTCTCCGACTGCTGTTGCTGCCTTCGCCTAGGCTGCTCTCCCCCCCTGCTGAGTCTCAGTTCCTTCAGGGGCGGAGCATAGTCATGGGCAAGTCTCTCCTGCGAAGTGTTCACCTCTCGTTCGCAAGAGGAGCCACTCATAGAGACACTTTTTTGGAGGATCGCTACTGCTGAAGGTCAGCTTGCTGATCGCCGACCCTCATGGGCATCATCCCTTCTCTCAAAAGTATGCCCATGGCAACACCTGATCAGCACTCCATCTCCGAGGAAGGGTGTTTCCCCCTTTCGAGAGAGAACTGCCTGAATCTTAATCACTTCACAGACTCCGACTGCTGTTGCTGTCTTCGCTTAGACGACACTCCCCCCCTTGCTGAGTCTCTTCATTCAGGGGCGGAGCATAGTCTTAGGCAAGTCTCTCCTGCGAAGTGATCACCTCTCTCACGAGAGGGGTCACTCATAAAGACTCCTCTTCGGAGGATCGCTACTGCTAAGGTCAGCTTGCTGGTCCACCGGCCCTCATGGGCATCATCAGTTCCTGATCGTCTTACCAACAGACCTACCAGCGCGACCTTGCGCTGCAGCTTAGTCCGTGGACTTTGGTCCTGGACTCTTCTATGGACTTTTCACGGTCGCCATTGGTGTATTTTCACCCTTCCAAAGGGCACATCCCAGTTCCTGATCGTCCTGCCAGCTGACCTGCCAACCTACCAGCGCAACCTTACGCTGCAGTTAGTCTTTGGACTTTGGTCCTGGACCCTTCTGTGGACCTTTCACGGTCGCCATCAATGGATGTATGCCCTTCCAAAGGGCTCATCCCAGTTTCTGGTCGTCCTACCAGCGCTACCTTTAGTCCTTGGACTTCGGTCCTGGACTCTCCTGTGGATTATTCCTGATCACCAATGATATCCTGCACCTGCGCGTCATTGCTTTCCTACGCGCCCACGCTCTTGCGCGCCAACAGTCTTCCAATCGCGTGCCCATGCACCGGCCCTTGCGCAACCAGTCACATGCTTCTGTGCATTCTAGGGAGACTGCACAAAACCCTACACAGTGCCTTACTGCACACCAGCCCTCACTTGCACCCTCCTGCTCACTTGCGCTCGCCAATGTGCCAACTCTTCACAAAGAGCCAGCGCTTCCGCGCTCTCCTGCGCAGTTGCGGTCTCAGATCCAATGCGCCAGCTCTTGCCAAAGAGCCAAAGCGCCAGCGCTTGCCTGCTCTCCAGCACTCTTCTGCGCATGCACCGAAAACTGTGCTACAGCAGAAACTGAACACCAGCATCATCTTTTGTGCCATCGCTCCAGTACTCTCCTGCACACTCGCACAATAGGCAAAAAAGAATAAAACTTTTTGGACAGGTCACCATTGCCTCATTCCTCTTCCCACAAACGCATAACATGGGCGCTGGGAAAAGAGGAAAGAGGCTTCACAGAAGGCTTCAAGATCCCGAAGATTCCATTTTCCAATGTGAATCAAAATGGGGAATCTTTGCTTCCTGTCTTTTCTGAAGTTTTTTCTCGACAGACCACCATCAGCAAACATGAAAGCATCAACAGACTGATCTCCAGATCACTGCTTGCTGATGGCTAGCTCACCGATCACCAGATCGCCAATTTCTAGCTCAGCTCTGATTATTTACCTCTAGTCCCTCCAATGACTAATAATCTCCGATTGCTAGTCAATAACCAGTCATCAGCTTGCTGATCATTAGATCACCGATGGGCAGCTCATCTTTCTTCGATCATTGAACTCGGCACGCTGACCTCTGACCAGCCCATCGTCAGCTTGCTGATCTCTAGCTCACCGATCACCAGTCTGTGATCGATCGCTGATCATCATTGGCTTACCATCGCCAACTGACTATCATTAAACCTTTCTGCTGTCTCTAAGGGCTCTCAAAGCAGATTACCAACTCATTTATCGCCAACCTACCTTGGCTGACTGACCAGACAGCCTTCATCTGCTTGTCAGTTACCATCCTCGGGTAACAGACCACCGATCATCGACAATTCGCCAGCAGTTCGAGACTCGGACTTACTAGTCAACCTCTGCCCGTAGTTCCCTAGATCAGAAGGTATACACACTTCTCGCTACTGGCCGTTTGCCATCACACCAATCCACTAAAGTGATAGGCAAACGATCGACAACCCTCATCAGCGGCTTGTCAACAGGGGACTACTTACGAGCACTCTCCAACTGCACAGTAACCACGATATCCAACTGTTAACCATTGACTAACATTCGCCAGACTGATTCTATTCTAAGGAATAGCATCAATCCCATCAGGGCGCATGGTAGGGTTAAGTGTTGCCTTCCTTCTGTCATTTAAAGGAATTCTCTCAGGGAAGAATCCTTACACAGGGTATCGTGTCCGATCCTTTCCGCCACGAGTTAAGACCACAGCGTCAACAATCTCCCATGCGAAAGGATCCGCAAGGAGCTGTCCCTATGGGTTGATGTCCACTCCATGTTGGAGTTCGGACAGGGGCTAAGACCCCAGGTTTTCATTTACACACTGGACATCACATACTTCCAGGCCCAAACCATCATCTAGGAAGGTTGGAAGACTCAGTCTAGACAAACAAGAAACACCAGTTCAGGGCACTGTGCTTTGGTCTTTCCCCTAAACCCATCCTGGTCTTACAGGATCGGCTTCTGTCTCCTCCGTTTCGGGACGACAGACTGACCTTAGCAGACTTAGTGGCAACCTTGCATTAGCACCAAAACTTCTGAAGTCTTTTTACCAAGATCCAGTGATCAAGGTAAACCTGTGGAAGTCTTCCCTACTTCCCTCCCAGAAGACTGGTGTATCTGGGAATGATTCTAGACACCGATCTCAACAAAACTTTCTCAAAACGAGAAGAACTCCCATCACAGAGGGACTCAAGTCCGATTGGAATCAGTCCCTCGATCCCCCAGACATTCTGACCCCCATGGGACCAGAAGTTTGGTCGAACCTCAAGGGATGAGTGTTAGTCGAGAATCTACAGAGTGATGTAACCTTTTCATCCCTCCCCACCCCTCGGACTTGATGCTGTGCTTAGAACATATCAAAAGAAGAGAGGAGGGACCATAGTGCTGCACCACACGACCTCAGTCCTCTGGACAGAGTCCGAAAGTACCTTCACTTGAATCTCTTAACAGATGAAGGCCAACTCTCCGGTCCTTCAGCAGCCTCATCAATTCCTAACAAACCCCTCAGTGATATGATGGGTGACAATACCACACACCACATAGAGGCTCACATCGACAAGCAAGAAGGAACTTGCTCGCAACCTCTTCCCATCTAACAGTATACAGTAAACACTTAAGATGGGCCAAAGTCCATTCAGTGCCACTATCAGCTCGCTTCATTCCAGACTAGAGGAATGTGCTCGCGGACAATCTGTGCACAGCATCTCAGATAAGGTTTACTGAATGGTCTTTGGATCACCTTGTAGCCAACAAAGTCCCGACTTACGGGGTCCTCCAACTAGGGATCTGTTCACAACTCCCCTGAACCTCAGGCTGCCGTTGCTCCCCAGCCCTAGACCCCAAGGCTCTCTGGCAAAAAACAGAACAACAACGGTGGGTACAACAATGATATTTGTGTCTCGTCCCTGTTTAGTCTGGAGAAGGGCACTCAAGAAGGCTAGAACATCGGTCAGCCTCTCAAGGACTCTCCTAGCTCCGCTATGGCATTACGCAGAACTGTTTCCAAACCTTCTGCAGCTCCTGATAGCCTCTCAAAGAGAACCCTCTCCACCTCACAGACAACCCAATTCGACACCTATGATTGTATGCCTGGAGACTACCCAGTACCTCCTCCCTTACAGAGGCTTTTCGCAATAAGTTGCGAAAAGGTTGTCTAGATATCTGATGAATTCCTCAGCATTAGTCTACCAGGCAATAAAATGTCTTGTGTGGTTGGTGTCATGGAAAAGTCTCTCTCACCAGTCGATACCTCTATTCCAGCAATAGCGGAATCCTCGAGTATACAGTATGTAAGAGGAAAAGGCCCCCTTTTCAGTTTCAACAGGTAAAGGTTATCACTCAATCTTGATCCTTCACCTTCAAACTGAAAGGAAGGGATATCCTCTCATCGCTAGACCTTTCCTAACTCATACGGACTTACAACTTGCCTTTCTCCAGTCGGAATTGAGACCTTCCTCTCGGAACATGGTTCAAATTCTCCGGTCTCTAAAGAGACCTCCTTATGTTCCACCTCACTAGGTAACAAATTTTCACCTGGTTTAAGACGACAATGTTCCTACACACTGACAGCAGCCATACGAATCAAGGAAGTTCATGGTCTCTCTTTCGACATCGCCCATTAATGAGAAGGGCGAAAGGCAATGTTCAGTTTCGTCCCCGAGTAGTTCGCCAGACACAGTCTCTAGAGGTGACGGATCCTACACAAGTCTCCACTCGTAACGGACGATCCAGATCATCCATTACTGTACCCAGGGTAAGGCATGAGAGACTACTTTAAGAGAACGGCAACAACCCACCCGGGTCCCTTCTCTTGTCTTCAGCACTGGTAGACTAAAGGAGGATCACCAAAACATCATCTTAACATGACGACTCACGATGTCAGGGGCATAGCTATGCCCCTGGCCCTTCTAAGCAGATTACTCTGTGACGCAGGTTTAACAAGAAAGGATATGAATGATCCAGGTGACTTTCACAACCTTTCTCCTGCAAGACATGGCCCACAGGAACTTTATAGGATCTCTATCGGTCTGGTGGTGGCTGCACGACAACTGGTTGTATACTTCAAGCTCCTTATTGGACAAGTAGCAGAAGGTTGAGGGCACTGTTACCCTGTTTTAGTCTGTGTGAATGAATAGATATGTTTGGCTCTTATTCTTTTCTTCATCCTACCCTCTCGTGGGGAAAGCAGCATCCTGGGTTCTCTGCATAAACTGACCTTAAACCACTGCAGGTAAACCATGCTCCCTTGTGTACCTAGTGTTAAGCTAATACTGTTGCATCCCCATACCCTGACGAAGTGGTATGGGAAAGGTCTAGGTTATATCAGTTTTTCCTACAATAGACTCTGAATAACTTTACCTAGACAATCACACGCTTGCATGTCTCAACACACAGCTTGCGTAGGCCGTGGACCTTGCGTAGCAAGGTTTTAGCGAGGGCAGGGACTCCTTATCTTTTAGTACAAATATACTCAGATAAGGAGCCCCTGGGTAAAGCCAAAAGCCAGATCGGCAGGGACGTCCACTCTTCCTAATGGGTGAGTCACCCCTAATAAATAGCGTGGTTTGTATTCCAGTTACAGAACAAATGACAAATTCTTAAATAATTTGTATTTTTCCTAACTATACAAGCCTTAGCTATTTATACAAACTTGCCTGCCAGCCCTATCTCCCTTGAAGTCCTACCTCCAAGCGAAGTGAGCTAAATCACAGGTGTGTGAGGGGGAGTGATAGCAAGCTACCCCCCCCACTAACTAGTGGTGTGGGTAGTTAACCCTTTGCTAAATTTTAATGGTTCGTCATTTCAGGTCCGCTGAAAGTATAACCCCTAATAAACAGCTAAAGTTTGTATTGTTAGGAAAAGTACAATTTGTCTACGAATTTGTCATTTTTTTATGTCAAAATCTGTCTCTTTGGCAATGATTCTGTCTGTGGATCCAAAGGTTAGCAAGTCTTTTTCCTGCCTGAAGGAATAGTTGAACAACCAACTTGCATGATTTTTAAAAATTTAACGGTGAGTTGTACGATGTTTATCTGTATTGAAGATACCCTAAAAAGAAATTTCATCATAGTAGGTTTCAAAGACACGTATGAGGTTTCTATTAAAATCTTATGTACAGATTATTGTGGAACAGGATCCCTTTTTCTCTATTCTCTAAGGGTACCAACAGTAGTGAGGGTTTGTTTGGTACATTGTAAATATTAATGAAGGCTGCCTACAATTTGAATGTGTCTTATACTTTAAATTTGTATCCTTTGGTGTCTTTTTGTTTGTTCATATTCTTCAAGTTGGAATTTCCTCAGCTATTGCCTCATATACAAGAAAAATCCTTCTTTTGTAGAAATATGATTGTGGTCTTTTTAACATTACCTTAGTCATAGTTGGTATTTTCCATACCATGCAATATCAGTTTTTGTTATGATCTTGTGCTGTCATCATTAATAATGTGTAAGTTTGCTGATATCAGTAATTGTTTGTTTTTTTATTTCAGGTTGACTGAAGGCATTGCATTATTCCCCTTTCACAAGTAGCAGGTTTATAATTACAAGAAGAGGATGAATCCCTTTTCAGCAAAGCTGCTTCACCTGCCTGCCATCTAAATGGAGAATTGGAAAAGTTATATGATGAAAAAAATTTGTATTATACATGGCATTGCATTATTTTCATTCAGTAATGTTTTAGAGAGAGAAAAGGGGCTTTGGTCAATTTAGATGATTGTACGAGGAAAATCTAATTACAGTATAAATGTTTAGTTTTTCATATTTTAAATGACTTTAGTGTAGTGAAGTCTACATTACTAGGCATGCTCAATTGGATGGTGAAAAGAAATTAAATAAGACTAGTAACAATGTTGTAACTTTGTTCATTGGTTTATACAAATCTAATGCAATTAGTGTTTGTTCCGTAACTGAAATACAAACCACGCTATTTACATGGGGTGATTACTTCGGCGCAGCCGATGACGAGCCATAAAGTTTTAACGAGGGTTTCCTACCTCACCGCTAGTTAGCGGGGGGGGGGGGGGGGGGGGGGTAGGGAGGGGTAGCTAGCTACCCCGCCCCCTCACACACACCGGAGAATACTCCACTTTACTTTTGGCTCGGATAGAGATCGGAGGTCTCCGCTCCTATCCTCACTTGACGGCCATTATTGTTTTGTCTTTTAACTTACCTTTTCTTATACTTAATATATTTAAACATTACTGATGTTTATATATATTTTTGTGTATAGAAAATAGTAAGTTTCTTTTGCTTTCGGTGTTGTGTGGTGTGTGTTGTGTACGTCTACTAGAGTTTCGCCGGCTTTGCAGACCACCACGACCTTTTCGTGATCACGGCCTTTCACTCCTAGGCCACCATGGTTGCCTTTCGTGGAGACCGGCCCTTCTCTTGAGGTCGTTCACCTCTTACTCCGTACTACGCCTATGATAGCTTCTCAGACCGAGTCGCTATTTCGTGTTATTTGTCTCAATTATTTTTACGAATATAATTGTTTTAACTTTTCAGCTCAGGGCTCACGTCCCTTCGGGGGTCGGTGATCCTTGGAACATTCAAAGTCAGTTGCATAATTATCATGTTATAATTCTGTTTTGTTAGCTTTCATCCGCCCCCCCCCCTCACCTGGGCATGCCGGGTGGGGGAGGGGGGGGGAGGCGCATACCGTTTCGTTCTTATGTTCTTTCCCTCGGGGTTTCTCTTCGGAGTTTCACCCTGGGGAATTTCTGTTAAATAATTATTCTGTTTTATTTTTCAGTTTACGATGCTGTTTCTTCGTGCCTGTTGTGTGTGCCTTCGAAGCAGAGCTGTCCTGTTTATCCTGGGGAGTCGGCTTCGCTGCCGTCTCTCTCAAGGCATTCATCAGGGGCGATTCCTTCTCTCAGAAGTTCCCCCGTGATTGCTGCCAGCTCTTCATTGCATCCTAGAACGATAAGGAGGTTCGCCTCCAGGGTAGTTAGTTAACTTCCCTTTTACTTTTCCCTGGTCCTTGGCGGTTATGCTCTTAGGGCTGAGCGACTGCCCTTGTGACTTGCTCAAGGGGCTGAGAGATTGCAAGGCTAGACCATGGTACTAGCGACTATGCTCTCGGGGCTGAGCGGTCGCTTCTGTAGCTACGCTCAAGGGGCTGAGCAGCTGCAGGATCAGTCCGGCCCCCTCTCGTTCGCGAGGGAGGCCGCACTAGGGCTCCTCCTCGGAGGATCGCTCCTTTTGTCTCTTCTACGAAGTGTCCCCTCCCGTTCGCGTGAGAGGACACTCACAGAGACTCCTCTTCGGAGGATGGTTCCTTTTTACGTCTGCTGATCTCACGGCCTTTCGGGGCTCCTTCACCAGTCTCTTCTACGAAGTGCTCACCTCTCTCGTTCGCGAGAGAGACCACTCATAGAGACTCCTCTTCGGAGGATTGTTCCTGTCGTCAACAGCTTGGTGTTCTGTCACTAGCACTTCGGTGTTAGTGTCAGGGAAACTTCGGTTTCTCTTTTTCCCTGACCCTTCGAGGTCTCGGATCTTAGTTACGCAGTTCCCTCGGGCTCTCGTAACTTTAGTCACTTCTACACTTCGGTGTTTAGTGACGGAGAAACTTCGGTTTCTCGTTGCATTGACCCTAAGGGGTCTTGCAACTATCCCCTCGGGGCCTCGCTACTCAGGCTACGTTAGACCCTTGGTCTCTCGTCTCTTTATGTTCCTGTTGCCTGCTGTATCCGTTCCTGACTGCTGACGCGCCTTGGGCGCCCACGCCCCCGTTATCTAACGGGCTCCTCCCTTCGGGGCAGGAGAGACTTTCTCACACCCTGAGTAAGTCCCTTAAGTGCCAGGTATCACCTGCGCGCCAACGTTCCCTTACGCGCTAGCGCTCGACTGCTGTTCCTGCTGTTCCTGAGACTGCCTTAGAGACACCCTGTTCTAGTATTTAGTTAGGCTGCTACCAACGTTCCCTGTGCATTTGCGCACATCGTTGGGGTTCCTGAGATAGCGCATGGTGCTCACCAGCAGTTCAGCCTTCGGTGTCTCTTAAGTCTCTTCTACGAAGGCCACCTCTCCCGTTCGCGGGAAAGGTACCTCACAGAGACCACTCCTCGAAGTATTTAGCAGTTCCTCAGTTGATCGTCGGCACTGAAGTAGACCTCCTGGTCCTCTTCAAGGGATGCTCTCCCTTTTAGGGACACATCCCAGTTCCTGATCTACGAGTTAGCGATCTTTCAACCATTTCCGACGATCTTCTGTTGTGCAGGAGCCTACGATCTTCACTCACGCATAAGAGCTGAAGACCGCCCGCGTGCGGGATTTTTTCCCGCCCGCGATCGTCGACGATTTAGCCGACGATCTTCTGTTCGCGCTAATGCGTAAGCATTGATGATCGCCCGCGCGCGGGAAACCATCCTGCACGCGATCGTCGACGATCTTCTGTTCGCGCTAACGCGTCAGCGTTGATGATCGCCCGCGCACGGGATGGTTTCCCGCACGCGACCTTCAAGGCCCTTCCGCTCGCGATCGTCAACCCGGCAACGATCGTTAGCCGGCGATCTTCGGATCCAGCGCTAGGCGCGCAAGCACTGACGATCTTCTTAGTGTGAGTAAGCACCGAGGATCGGTCTGTGCGCAGGATGGTTTCCCGCGCGCGACAACGAGGCCGTCCGCGCGCGGTTCTCCGCTAAGCGGAAGCGCCGACGATCTTCTTAGTACGCTTAAGCTCTGATGATCGTTCTGTGCGCGGGATAGTTTCCCGCGTACGACAACGAGGGTGCTCCGCACGCGATCATCGACGGCCGTTTGCCGCCGATCTTCGGATTTGGCGATTGACGTGCGAGCGCCGACGATCTTCACAGTAGGCGTGAGCGCCGAAGATCGTTCTGTTCGCGGGATGGTTTCCCGCGCGCGACCATTGAGGTTCACGTAATCATCGCACGGATTGTCCGCGCGCGGTTTCCCGCTCCCGATCGTCGTAGATCGTCCGCGCGCGGGCACCGAGGTTCTCGCTCGTGATCGCCGACTATCTTCTCTCGCGCGCGAGCTCCGACAATCTTCGCTTACGTGTGAGCATCGAAGATTGTCCGGGCTCACGCGAATCGCCGACGATCGTCTTACATAGTTGGAGATCATTCACACACGGGCACTATGGGTTCCCGCTTGCTGTCTCCTACGGTTTTTCTCTCGCGTAAGCACCGAAGATCGTCAGCGTTATTCTTCCGCGCGTGGGATGGTTCCCCACATGCAATAACCGACGGCGCTAGCACCGGCTATCTTTTTTCGCCGAGATCGTTCGCGCGTGGGATGGTTTCCCTCGCCCACGATCTTTCCCGCGCAAGCGCCAGCGATCTTCATACGCGCGGGGATCGTTCACGCGGTCGCCGATACGCTCACGCGAGCATGCGGGCGCGGTTATTCTGCTACGCATGCTTTATTCACGCGCTACCCAGATCTGTGCTTTTCGCGCGATCGTCAGCGTGATCGGCGCACTGTTCTCCGACACGACCGCGCCCTGTTTACATCAGGGCTTATAGCAGTCAGGCCACCTCCGCGTTTCTCTCCCCCGCAGCGCAGAGCAGCGCTCTCTCCGGAGGGGGGGGAGGTTTCCGGACAGGTCAAAGGTCTCTTCTCCCTTCACTGCAGATTCTCTACGGGCGAACCCTCATGTGTCATCTTCCCCAGAGGATCGAACGATCTTCTTCCCTCCAGAGGGACTCCCTGTCAGCGCGAGGATTGGTCGGCATCCCTGGTGGGATGCCGTCGTCAGAGCGCTCAAGCAGGCGATGAGCCTGTGCCTTCTGACTGGGGTCACTAATCATTTGCAGCTTCCTCTCCCCCTGAAGGGGGTGAGAGGAATCCCTGGCATGGTATCTTCCCCAAGGACTATCCTGTCCCTTCGCGGGTCCTTACGCAGGCGATGAGCCCTCCTCAGACTCCATCTCCCCTCCCCTGTGGATGAGCTTTGCCCATCCCCAGGAGGGTCGGAAGACCCGGTCCTCTCCCCCTTCACTCCATAGGGAGAATCCCCGCCTCTTCCTGAGGGTCCTATCATGCGGAGGGGGCGAAGCCTTACATCCTTCATCGCTGGGGTCCTGTTTCCCTCCTAGGAGGGATCCTAAGGCCCTGTCTTCCGCAAGGATCCGACAGGATCCAGTTGGGCCCTTGGGGCATGTCTACGAGTCTCCCCAGGAAGAGCCTCCGGGGATGGGAGACCTTGCTGCCAGTCCATCAGGAGGAGGAGCTCCAGGGGTCGGAACTTGCGTTCTGGCAGGTTCTGGCCCTCAGGAGAAACCTCAAGGGGATCCCAGATTCAGAGATTCCTCTTCGGTAAGGGAAGGATTCGGTCCTGGATCGAGTTCTACTCACCCAAGGACTCCCTTACGCCAGTGCAGCTTGCCCTGGTCTCAGGGAATGGAGAACACCAGAGACTAGGCCGAGGGCCAGCTCTCCGAGCTTGTCTCTTTCAACAGTCCCGGTTGGTTTTGAGCCCCTCCCTCCTCCCTGGGTAGGGATCGGTGAGGGGACGGGCCCTCCGGGCGGAAGTCCAGTCCATGTCGGAGAGGTGCCCCCTCCAAGAGGTGGCCAACAGGTTTCGAGGCCTCCGTAGTTGTCTCCTTCCCTTTTCGACTCTGTACAGGGTTGTCGAACAGTCTCCGTTTAGCATAGCGACAGCAGACGCGGTCAGCTTTGCGGTGAGACCACAAGTCTTCATGGGTACACTGGTCCAGTAGGACTCGTACTTCCGGTCCTGGTTCACCCATCTTCAAGGAAGTACTTTGGAGTCCGCCTGGAAGGCGGGTATACCAGTTCAAGGGCTGTGCTTCGGCCTCTCCACGGCACCTCAACAGTACTCCGATACTTCCTCTCGGATCTCTTCACGGGCTCTCAGCATCGGCATCCGGCCACTCCGTTTCCTGGGTGGCTGGCCGATCCTGGCAGACTCGAAGGCTTCCCTTCTTCGTCATCGGGACAAGCTCCTCGGATTTTACCAAGTTCTAAAGATCATGGTGGTCCTCGAGGAGTCCTCCCCGCAACCCTTTCAGAGTCTGGTATACTGAGCCTGGTCTTAGGCTCCTATCTCCCGTAGCCTTCCCTTCAGACGTCAGGGTACCAAGGCAGAGGAAGGTCGCGAGACCTTTCCTCACACGAGAAGACCCTCCAACCCAAGGTTGTTACGTCTCTCCTCCCTGGCCCGTCTGGTTTCCACAGTCGCCTCAGGTTGAGTTCTCTCCAGTGGCGACTCGGGCGCGGGGGAGTCGGGGGCACGTCTCGCCAGACGCTGAGACCCCTAGGGGACAACTGGTACAGACGAACCCATAGGGGTGGGAAGCTGACGAGGGCCTACAAGAGGGAGTGGTCCTTCTCGTCCTTCCCCCTAACTTGATGCTGCTTTCGGACGCGTCAAAGAAAAGGGGGTGGGGCCCACGTTCTGATCCACGGGTCCTCAGGCCGGGGATCAGAACCAGGAAGAACCTTCTCTAGTCCTACTAGAGACGGAAACCATGTTTCTGGCTCTTCAGTAGCTTCACCTAGCTTGGCGGACTACTCTGTAGGATCGACAACACCACAGTGATGGTTTTCTGGCCCAGACAAGGAGGTACTTTTCAGTACAACCATCCCATCCTGCGGTAGAGATACCGGGATGGTCCGAGTCCCACTCGGTCTCCTTGGCAGCTCGCTTGATTCCAGGCAAAGGAATGGGCTCGCCGACAGTCTGAGCAGTGTGTCACGGACACCACATTCTGAGTGGTCTTTGGATCCTCAATTAGCCTACAAGTCCTGCCTCGGTGGGGCTCCCTCGGTGGACCGGTTCGCTACAGCACTGAGCTGCAAGCTCCCGCTGTACTGCTCCTCGGTCACGGATCCCAAGGCCCTCTGGTAGGAGGCCTTCCAGCAACGGTGGGACACCATCGATGTGTTGCCTCCGTAGCTTGCTCCTCTTCCCGCCGGGAGTCTATCCAGCATCTCCTCAAAGAGAGAGGATCTTCGCAACAAGTGGCGAAAAGGAGGCTTGGACACCTACGCAAGTCTTCTGCAGTAGTCTCCCAGGCGATAGGGCGAGTTTCTGTAACCGGTGTCGGGGAGAGGGCATCGCTCCACACGTTGCCGCTTCCAGCAATAGCGGAGCCCCTAGTGGGATTGCGGGATAAGTGTGCCTTTCAGTTTCGACTGTGAAAGGCTATTCCTCAGCCTTAAGTCTTGCCTCCTGGCTCTAGGGACAAACATTTTTCCCCCCGCTGGAACTCTTCCTTCGCATGCAAAGCCTTGTTCTCTCCTGCCCTCAGTCGAAGGTGAGACCTCCTCCTTGGGACGTGGTTCGAGTCCTCGAATCTTTAAAGACCCCCCCTGACGAACCACTACGTAAGTCCCCAGCCCACCACCTTTCTGGGTAGACAGTGTTCCTGCTAGCCTATCTTCAGCCAAGCAAGTCACATGGTCTCTCTTACGACTTCGCCCTTTCAGGGGGTTATGGGGAGGCAACATTCAGGTTCGTCCCTGAGGTTTGTTGCCGAGACTCAGAATCCGGGAGTGCCAGACCCGCTTCGACTCCTTCCAGGGTTCGAGTCTCCGTCCTGTAGCAGATGACTCGGTCCATCTCCTACCTTGCCGGTAGGGGGTCCGAGCTGGTGTCTTCAGAGAACAGCTGCAGTTCGTCTCCAGGTCCAAGTCTCGTTCGTGGATCCTGGGTAACGAGGAGAAGGGTCTCCAGGAGTACCATCTCGGCCCGGATTCGCAGGGTGCTACACCCTGCCTTGGATCCTGACCCTTCTCCGTCACACCGCCCTAGAGCCCATGATGTCAGGGGCTTAGATATGTCCCTGCCCTTCATGGAGCATCTTTCAGTGACGCAGGTCCTACAAGCGGGGATGTTGAAGCGTCAGACCTTCTTCTCAGCCCCTTACCTGCAAGACATGACCCACAGGAGTCTTGATACGTTTCTATCGGCCCTGTGGTGGCTTCACAACAGCTGGTCTAAACCTCAGGCTCCTTGATGGACAAGTAGCAGAAGGTTGAGGGCATTGTTACCTGGTGTTAGTCTGCATGAATGAAAGGATCTGTCTGGCCCTTATCCTTTTCTTCATCCTCTCCTCCCACAGAGAAAGCAGCATCCTGGGTTCTCTGCACAGCTGACCTCAAACTACTGCAGGTAGACCATGCTTCCTTGTGTTCCTAGTATTAGGTGTAATACTGTCATGTCCCCGTACCCTGACGAGGTGGTATTGGGAGTGTCCTAGCCTGGATTCCCTCCTGAGGGACTCCAGGGCAACTTCCTGGGACAAGTCACTTTTCACCTTCGCACACACCTTACGTAGGCCGCGGCAGTTTCACAACCACCAGCTAGGAGCAGGGATTCCCTATTGTCCGAGTACTTGATCGCTCGAATATGGAATCCCCGGGCAAGCCAAAGCCAGGATGGCCGGGACTTACCACCCTTCCTAAGGGTTAAGTCACCCCATGTTAAATAGCGTGGTTTGTATTTCAGTTACGGAACAAATGACAAATTCGTAGATAATTTGTATTTTTCCTAACTATACAAACCTTAGCTATTTACTGTTATGTGCCCACCAGCCCTGTCCCCCAAGATAAGTCCTACCTCTAAGTAAAGTGGAGTATTCCCCGGTGTGTGTGAGGGGGAGGGGTAGCTAGCTACCCCTCCCTACCCCCCCCCCCCCAACTAGCAGTGGGGTAGGAAACCCTTGTTAAAACTTTATGGCTCGTCATCGGCTGCGCCGAAGTAATCACCCCATGTAAATAGCTAAGGTTTGTATAGTTAGGAAAAATACAAATTATCTACGAATTTGTGATGTTATTGACAGATTGAAAGACAAGCTTTATCTAACAATGTATGATTTGTGTACTGTCAACTTGTGTGATATATGTATTAGGTCACTGGTAATTTGATATGGTTTTTGGAAATACAGTAGTAATAATCCCATCTTGTGGAATTCCAATTCATCTCACCATTTGCATGAACATTTTAGAATGATTTTAGTCTTGGCAAATCACACTCCTAACGCCTATGCAGGGTCCTCTTTTTTTTTTTTTTTTTATTTTCTTTTTAGATATATGATTTAGTGATATTGCTTCTCTTGATATTTTAAAAAGTGACCCATTGAATGCAATTTACTTCTTTGCCTTCAGCTTTTATTCCGTTTCTTCAAGAGTTAAAAACATCAGTTGAAAAGGATTTTTTCTCTTGAAAAAGTAGAATAGAAAACAGCATTTGAAAATTAACCAAGAAAAGTTATGAGCATATTATTATGTAATGTATTTAGAATTTTCAACTTTTCTCTGTAAAAGATTTGCTTTCTCAAATGAAGATTCTCTTGGTCCAATAGTATGTTCTCTTTCCAACAGTAAATGTTGTTTGTTCTGTAACTGGAATTCAAACCACGCTATTTTCTTGTGTTTCTGTTCATGTTAAGTAGAGATTTACCTTGCTTGCTCTTGGATGTATTTTTTCTCTTATTTTCTTACTATAGCTTGGTTTATACTATATAGTATTGCCTTAAGTTTGCAGAGGGTACCTTCTGCTGTTTACTGCTGTGTGTTTTGTTATCAACCTGCTGGATTCCAAGGTATTATAGCCAGTCTTTCATATATCCTTGATGGTTCTTTGGTCTGGGTGTTAGATTGATTTACTCGGAAGGGTCTTCCCTCTTGCTACATTTGCAACTCTACAGTTGTTAGTATTAAACTCCATTTCCTTATCTTAATTTATGGTGTGGAATGTCTCTACTAGCTCTTAGCAGCTTTTTCATGTACTGTACTGTACTTTATCTTGATGTCATCATTGAACATAAGGTGGTTGGATGATTGTGCCCTGTCTTCCAAGATGGTCGCCTTTTCTCGTTTTTGTTACGATCAATGATACCATAGTGGTTATGAACAACTAGTTATAACTAGTGTATCTCATTGGAAGAGTTTTCTTCTGAAGTTACTGCTTCCAATATATTTCCTGATGCTGCTAAGGAATTTTCCAGTACTGCATCCTAATGTAGGGTAGAATTATAAAGATGTCTGCAATTCCTTTTATTGTTAAGCCCACAGGGATATTCTTGTAGTTACTGTGATCCCAAAAATGCTTTAGTTACATCCTGGGACATCCCTTCTCATCTTTAGGTATGGTGTTTATTTCCTCCAGGTAATTTGTAGTTCTCACTCATGATACTTGATTTATTTTTTTTTTTACGTGACTGTTAGGCATATAATAAGTTGAATGTTATCAACTGGATTACCTCCTTTTTTTTTTCACTCTGCCAGTTGTCATTCTATATGGTACATTCTTTTTATTCTACACATTGCTGTAGCTGCATCCCAAGTTTTCTATAGGTGATTCAAAGTTGTTCAGCAGTTACTGCTGCACACCTATCAATTGGGTTCTTTGATATTCATAATGTTAATCTTTGAACATTTAACTCTGCTCTGGTCTTCATTTTTCAGGTTTTATAGCTACTGCCTTTTTTTTAGGTAAAATGTGGGAATGTACTAGATAATATATGGAATCACTCCAGATGAAATATGGGATCACTCCAGATGTTTTCCCAAAACCCTTTTTTGGGTTTGACTTCAATACATTTTGCTCCTTGTTGTAATTAATCATATACAGTAGAGTCTTGGCTTCTGTAGAAAAGTGTTCAATGTATTTTTTTGTTCTCTCTGGGAACCTTTGTACTGCTGCTGATTTTTATTTTATTCTTTGTTTGAGGTCTTCTAAGTAGTTGTTCCTTTTTCTGTCAAATTGTATTTCTCTTTTGGGTTTTTTGTTTTCCATGTTTTTCATTCTTTTTATTTATGATTTCAATGTATTTCTCTTGAGTTTCTTTATTTTCCATCTTTTTCTTTCTTTTTATTAGATTTCAATCCATGTCAGGTGTTTCCTTATTTCAATGAAAAGTATGGGTGAAGTTGTCTTAGTCACTGAATGGCTGTATAAACCCTAAAGTAACTTTTTTTTCATCCTTTTGCGTGGTGCAGCAAATTATTTCCTCCATTGTATTTTGATGCAGACCTTTTGTATTTCATTGTGAATCTATTGGAGCACTTGTTTATCAAACTGGTCAATTAGTGTGCTTTGATCTCACTTCTGCTTTTGGAAGTAATTAATTGTCTCATACCTTGTGGGAGTGTATGGTACAGTTAAAAGGAATTCTTCTCTGGACTGTGGGTTTTGTCTGAAACTTGATCCTTTGGCTGTTTATTTATTTATTTTTATTTATTTTTTTTTTTTGCATGGTCATACTTTTGATGCAAAACCTGAATCTTCTAATATTTTATTCATGAATTAATATACATGCCAAAGGCAATACAATATTTAATATTCTATTGTGTACCATACTGTTGAACATGTAACCAGTCACTCATTCCTTCCATGCCACACATTTAAGAATATGACTATGCCTAAGGCTTTCAATACTGTGTTAATGTGATTTCTTCCTCTCGGTCTCTTGCAGTTTCTGTTTATCCATAGGCTTTAATTTTTTGTTTTTCCTTAATAATTTACGTGATTTTTCATATTTAACTTCATTTGACATGTAATCCATTGTTTATTGTTAAATGTAAATTAAAAATTCATATGTTATCCATAAAATCTAATAATTAATTATTTAAGGGTAGTCTAGTTGTGAAGTACGATATTTAAAAGTAGTTTGCTAATGAAGTATTAAACAGTAATAACCAAGACATCAAAGCAATACTTGTACAATATTTAAAATTGTTGTCAAATTTTTTTGATTTTTTCTATAATACTGTATTGTGTTTATAAAGTGATGCTGATTTTCTTTTGAATCATGTGGAAAATGAAATAGAACTAATATCGAGAACATTGTAAATAAAATCTAGTTCTCATCTTTATTAACCTTTGCAAAAAATTTAGTTTTTATGCGTGAAAACTCCATCCAGGTAAAGTGTTTGTTTATTTTGAGTTGGTTCAACTTCGTCTCAAATTAGAATGTGTTGATATTTTGGTGCTTTCATTCTTATTTTATTCTATGATAAGTTATTGAATTGAATTTATAAATGTTCAAATTTAGGTTAGAAAGCACTATGTAAGATATCAAGACTTGGAAGAGAAATCTACTGACTCGATTAGTTTCTCATTTTTTGGGTAAAAAATTTATTTGTACTACTTAGATATAGGTTTTGATAAAACAATAGGTAGGGAAGATGTATGTAATGAGTTTTCCTCTTTACGAGAGGAAATATATTTATATCAAGATTTTACTGTCGGTTGAAAGCAATTTAGGGGTATGTGTATTTATCCTTTTCTGAGTAAGGATACCTTGATGTGGTGAAAGGGTTTGTGTATTGCTATGATCAGCAAAGCTGTACTAGTCAGGGCCACCCACACTAGGTTGCTTTGCTGTGAGTGATCAGACTAAAGTCTCCCACCATCATCAATGTGCATAGGCCAGCATGGTGATGAAAATGGCCGAAACCCCAGACATAACCTAGGACATGTCTGAGGCTTTTGCCCTGCAGTGGACTAGAAACTGCTGCATTTTTTGCTGCTGTTGTATTTATCTAGTATCATTAAAGTGTGCATTCATTGTTAAATAGGGACTGTCAAAGTATCAACCTTTTTAATTCTTTTTATCTAGTGTTAGGTAAAACGTTTTTTTTAGAGATATAGACGGAAGGAAACTGGATTTTAGGGAATTATATATTGTGTAGGCCCAGTATTAGAAATTGAATTTATAGATTATTGTAAGGCACAGTATTATCATAATGTTCTATTTACCTGAAGAAAATTATCCCTCTGCCTATCAAGCAACCATGTGACAGTGTGCAGGTTCCTTCCCTCCCTCCCTTCCAGTTTTTGTTCTTAGAAATTTCTAATCTTCACATTGCTTTGTCTTGTGACATTTGGTTGCCTGTCATCCTACAGAAATTTTATCTCTATTTTCTTGTAGCCCTGTAACTTGAGCAGATACAAGATTGCTGATCACTGTCTTCTATAGTTTTTGTCACTACTGTCTTTTACAGTGTCTGTCAGAATTCCACGCTAAGTCTCCTCTTGTTGTTCATACAAAGTTATATACTGCACTACATTTCTATTTGCTCGGCATCCACTGTTATCTCCTGTCCGAACCTTTCCCTTCTTGTAGGATTTATATTTTTCTGCCTCTTAATTCCTCATCTTTCACCAATTTAGTTTGCAATGGACATTCACAGAACACTAATATTCAATCAGAGCTTATTTATGTGTGAAACAGTTTGTGTTCTTTGCATGTTTCCATGAGTTTGCTAAAGGGGCATAGACAGGCCATAAATTATAATTTTAAGGTAATGTATGTGGTGTCAGTGACAATGGGATACTTGTTGCAAGTATTTAAGCTGTCTTCCACCCTCAGTCAAGGGTTTTACTGTTTGGATCTTCTCTGAGAGTTACAGCTGTAAACAAATTGTTATTCTAAAGTTATTTCCGAATAAGACACTCCCTGCAGGTGATTGTTGTCAGAATACCTCGTGAAGTGGTTCGCTGTAGTCATTCATCTCTGCACTTTCCAGCTCCCTACTTAGATTCTAACATCCAGTTGTTAACATTTTTTTTAACTTATGCTTTATAATTTGTGGGGTTTTCATCTGATTGCACCTGAATAGCCTGACAGGTCCCAGTGCTGGACCGTGTAGCCCTAATTCTTATATTCAAACACAGTAATGCTTTGGTATTTCTTACTATTGACTCACATCCTCACAGAGTAGTTTCCCCAAGGACAAAGTACTGTATTTACTTACCTCTTCTAAGGCCTGTTCTTTTATCTTGACATAGTCTTCCTCCTTATCTTTCTCTCAAACATTTCTGGAATCGACAGTTACTGTTGCCTTTATTTAGTTTAAATAGGTTTATATCTTTAAAGGCTCATGAGTAATTCTTATAAGTTTTTATCTTTTTTTTTTTTTTTATTCAAAATACTTTTCTGAGACATACAGTATATGACCTAGCTTAATCTTAGTTTATCTACGTGTTTTTGATAGGTTATCTAGGGTATACTCTACAGGTATTTTAAGGTTTTATGAAATATCATAATTTCTTGCCGCTAGTTAGGTATTGTTTGCAGATTATAAGTCGTTTGATTTATTGTATGTGGAACTCTTAGTAAATAGTTCCGCCACAAGTTATGGTTTTAATAGAATTACATGTTTGGCACTTAATCACAGTCTGTGGTGGGCAGACATTTTATGCAAAATTATATCTAGAGGCAAGTAGTTGGGATTTATGGTGGCCTATTGCCTTCATTCTGTACTAAAGAATTTATCTCTACATCCACTTGAATTTGTATACCTCCTGGGATTAATGGAATTTTCACTTGCATCTATTTGCTTGTCATCTGTCTATGGCTCAAGACAGTTTAGGAACTTAGGATGTTTGTTTATTAAGTACACAATTTTTTTTCGATTGATCTAGGACTCAATTTTTAGCTTCTTGTTTTACCTCCATTCTTGATGTCCAAATTCTTATAACTTTAATTTGTATTGTAATTGTGGTTTCCCCATATTAGCCAACAGTTGTTGAGTAACTTCCCAAGTCCCTGTAATGGTCCAAGTGACCCAAGCTTAAGATAAAATTAATCCATGGACTGAAATGGGAATAGCATTATATGCTTGGCCTGTTAGGCCATTGAAAACTACTTCCTTGCTTATCCTTTTAGATCAAAATACTGGTTCTGGTTGCGTTTTCCTTGGCAATTCCTCTCCTGTGCCATTAATGATTTTCACACCCTTCACTGTAGGCATTACTTGAGCATTTGCTGGGTACTTTTGTCCCCTTGCTTTATATCCTTCTACTACTTGCTTCCTGTCTTCCATCTTGCTGTCCAACCTCTATTCGGTTTTCTCTCATGGTGTAGCTCTAGTGTTTTACCCTAACTTCACTTGGTGCCGGGTGGTTAAGTGGTCTCACAGACCCCATTGTTGTGCAAATAAGCCCAAATCCACCAGTCCAGTTCTTGGTTAGTACTTTGATCACTTGTAAAAAAAAATTGGAGGACAGTAATGAAATGTTTAAACATATGTGAGCAGTATTGAACCAGTCTGCAATCTTAACATCCCATCTACTTTCAAGTTGAAATGTTTTATTCATTTCAATTTTGATTTCCAGTTATTAGCTAATCACTATGATATAAATGTGCTTGAATGTTTGAATTGGTCAAGCTATGGTTGGCCTACCTTAAAGTAACAACCAGTAAACTTATATGTTGTGCTCTGTTTTGGTTGATCGTAGTTATCTCCAGTGTCAATTTGTCAAAATTGAATTATCAGTAAGATCTACTGGATTATTTAGTTTGCTTTCCTTTCATAAGCACTAGTAAATTTAGCATTTACATTTTAGATATAAAACCCCTTGAAATTTTTTTAATCGTGTTTACATACATACATATACCAAGCCACTTACCCCAATTTTTGGGGTTAGCCTACATCAACAAATGAAACGAAACTAAAAAGGGGACCTCTACTCTCTACGTTCCTCCCAGCCTAACGAGGGACTCAACAGAGTTCAGCTGGTACTGCTAGGGTGCCACAGCCCACCCTCCTATATTATCCACCACAGATGAAGCTTCATAATGCTGAATCCCCTACTGCTGCTACCTCCGCGGTCATCTAAGGCATCGGAGGAAGCAGCAGGGCCTACCTGAACTGCGTCACAATCGCTCGCCATTCATTCCTATTTCTAGCACGCTCTCTTGCCTCTCTCACATCTATCCTCCTATCACCCAGAGCTTCCTTCACTCCATCCATCCACCCAAACCTTGGCCTTCCTCATGTACTTCTCCCATCAACTCTTTCATTCATCACCTTTAGCAGACAGCCATTTTCCATTCTCTCAACATGGCCAAACCACCTCAACACATTCATATCCACTCTAGCAGCTAACTCATTTCTTACACCCGTTCTCACTCTCACCACTTCGTTCCTAACCCTATCTACTGGAGATACACCAGCCATACTCCTTAGACACTTCATCTCAAACACATTCAATTTCTGTCTCCGTCACTTTCATTCCCCACAACTCTGATCCATACATCATAGTTGGTACAATCACTTTCTCATATAGAACTCTCTCTACATTCATGCCCAACCCTCTATTTTTTACTACTCCCTTAACTGCCCCCAACACTTTGCAACCTTCATTCACTCTCTGATGTACATCTGCTTCCACTTCACCATTTGCTGCAACAACAGACCCCAAGTACTTAAACTGATCCACCTCCTCAAGTAACTCCATTCAACCTTGCACCACCTTCCCTTCTCGTACATCTCATAACCTTACTCTTACCCACATTAACTCTCAACTTCCTTCTCACAAACACTTCCAAATTCTGTCACTAATCGGTGAAGCTTCTCTTCTGTGTCTGCAACCAGTACAGTATCATCCGCAAACAACTGATTTACCTCCCACTCATAGTCATTCTCGTCTACCAGTTTTAATCCTCGTCCAAACACTCGAGCATTCACCTCTCTCACCACTCCATCAACATACAAGTAAAACAACCACGGCGACATCACACATCCTTGTCTCAGCCCCACTCTCACCGGAAACCAATCACTCACTTCATTTCCTATTCTAACACATGCTTTACTACCTTAGTAGAAACTTTTCACTGCTTGCAACAACCTTCCACCAACTCCATATAACCTCATCACATTCCACATTGCTTCCCTATCAACTCTATCATACGCTTTCTCCAGATCCATAAACGCAACATACACCTTGCCTTTTGCTAAATGTTTCTCGCATATCTGCCTAACTGTAAAAATCTGATTCATACAACCCCTACCTCTTCTAAAACCACCCTGTACTTCTAAGATTGCATTCTCTGTTTTATCCTTGATCCTATTAATCGTTACTCTACCATACACTTTTCCAATTATGCTTAACAAACTAATACCTCTTGAATTACAACACTTATGCACATCTCCCTTACCCTTATATAGTGGTACAATACATGCACAAACCCAATCTACTGGTACCATTGACAACAGAAAACACACATTAAACAATCTCACCAACCATTCAAGTACAGTCACACCCCCTTCCTTCAACATCTCAGCTCTCACACCATCCGTACCAGACGCTTTTCCTACTCTCGTTTCATCTAGTGCTCTCCTCATTTCATCTATTGTAATCTCTCTCTCATTCTCATCTCCCATCACTGGCACCTCAACACCTGCAATAGCAATTATATCTGCCTCCCTATTATCCTCAACATTCAGTAAACTTTCAAAATATTCCACCCATCTTTTCCTTGCCTCCTCTCCTTTTAACAACCTTCCATTTCCATCTTTCACTGTCTCTTCAATTCTTGAGCCAGCCTTCCTTACTCTCTTCACTCTTTCCAAAACTACTACTTATTCTCTTCATATGAATGACCCAATCCCTGACACCACCTCAGGTCAGCTGCCCTCTTTGCCTCATGTACCTTGCGCTTTACTTCCACATTTTTCTCTTTATATTTTTCATACTTCTCTATGCTATTACTCTGCAACCATTCTTCAAAAGCCCTCTTTTTCTCTTCCACTTTTACCTTCACTCCTTCATTCCACCATTCACTGCCCTTACTCATGCTGCCCCCAACAACCTTCTTGCCACACATCACTTGCAATCCCAACTAATTTTCTTTTACTAACTTCCACTCCTCTAAATTGCCAGTTTCTCTTACTTTCACTTCGTCATATGTCATTTTCAACCTTTCCTGATATTTACTTTTTACCCCCGGTTTTATTAGCTCTTCAACCCTCACTAGCTCCCATTTACATCCACCTACTCTATTCCCCCACTCTTTTGCTACAACTAATTTTCCTTCCCCCAAAAAATGATCAGACACCGTTAGCCATACCCCTAAACACATGCACGTCATTCAATCTTCTAAACATTCTTTTAGTTATCAACACACAATCCATTAATGCCCTTTCTACTACTCTTCCAATTGCCACTTACCCATGTATACTAAATTTCATCTTTCTTTTTGAAAAAACTATTACTTATCACCAACTCTTGCTCAACACATATCTACCAGTCTCTCACCACTCTCATTTTCACCTGGTACGCCATACTTCCCAATGACATCTTCTACCTCTCCAGCGCCCACTCTAGTATTTAAGTCACCCATGACAACTACATAATTCCTTCTACACACCTAGTTAATTAATTCCAGAACTCATTCCGCTCTTCACTTTTCTCACTACCTGGCCCATATGCACTGTCAAACGCCCAACATTCCCTACCCAACCTAACCCTTACCCACATTAACCTAGATATCTCCTTCCATTCCACTACTTTACCTGTCATCCATTCACTCAGCAATAAAGCCACACCCTCTCTCGCTCTTCCCCTTTCAATCCCAGACACTACCAGACATTTCACCAAACATCACTTCATCCTTTCCTTTTATCTTCATCTCACACTAGATGATAAAAATGAAAGATAAGGGGTTATATATCTAAAATTTAATTAAATGGTAAATATACTAGTCCTTATGAAAGGAAATCAGAATTAATAATGCATAAGATCTTACTGATAATTCAATTTTGAACTATCAGGCCCTTTACTTGTAATAACATGTAGCTTTTTGTATGCAAAAACACTTCATAAATTCATGGGCTGTTTTTGTCCATTGTCTGGGGCTCTGCATTCTTCATCAATTGTCCACGTTGGTTCTATATTTTTGCATTGTTTTCATAATTTGTCCCTTTAAAACGTTTTTTGGAAACCTACATTTTTTAACACTAAATTTTGCAGAGAGCAGATTTCTCTTTCTGGGATGAAATTGATTTTAGAAAGATTTGAAATATTTTCAGGATTTTCCTTTTTAGTAAAACCATCATTTGGAAATATTCCCCCTGTACAAAACAGATGAAACCCTGTAGAGGGTCTAGTGCTGCCAGCACATCTCGTGCAGTGACTAAGGCATTACTGTACTATACTTCAGTGTCTAAAACTGTTTCTTTGGCTCCTACCTAAGTTTGCTTTACATCCCTTAACTTTACCTCTATTCTTGCTTCCTTCCCTCTTCAAACTTTTACCTTGGTATAACTCAAGGGTTTTGCTCTAGATATACTTGGTGACTGAATGGCCTCACAGGTCCTAGCACCTGACTACATAACTGAAATTTTGGTTTCAGTATAGAGTATTTTAGTACACAGTTGCAAGTCAGGACCTTGAGTTAATTTTTGTAGAATGTATTTTCAAGGAATATTTTCTCCATTTGTAGCCTATTTTACCCTGCCCATCTCCCTAGTGAGGGACTAATATATAAATTTTAACAAGAAAGTATTTTATAAGGTAATTAATAGGCAATGCCTTAGTAAGTTTTTGGCCGAATTGAGGAAAATAGCACACTATAAAGGGGGCAATTAACATCATGAATGAAATAGTTGGTTTTCTTCTGTTATGCGGACAAAAATGCAACAATTTCATTATATTTTGTTAATTGCCCCCTATTGTGCACATAGCATTATTTAACAAGCATATGAAACCAAATTGCTATGTATGTTAGCTTTTGTGTAGGAAGGTGTAATAGCCTACACAAAAGCCACTAAAATTTCAGTAAAAAAAAAAAAAAAAAAAGAGCATGTGATGTACTGTACACTTGTAAGAAGATGAAAGAATAAAATACAGGAGAGTACTATTGGTAATTTTATTATCCATAAGATTAGTTAACATATATACAGAATAAAATCTAAAAACCTTACTAGCATCTCTTGAGGTTGCATGAAGCAGGAAGTGTAGTGTGGCCACCCACCTGAAGGAAGAAATGTAAAGAGGAGGAGTTGGTGGAGAGGAGGCCTGGAACCCTAGGCAGTTCTTTTTCATCCCTCTCTCTCTCTGAATCATTCTCCCTTGTCCCTTTCCTTAGAAATTTTGTGAGTTTTAGATTCTTTCCTTGGCTGCTGCTCACACAAGTATGTTAACAGCCCTTTTTCTCCCGACATTCAGTTCCATAATTTGGGTCTGACTATTCCTGGCTTACTATCACTTCATTAACAGGCTAAATTGAATAGAAGTGATATTTGGTTAATGAGTGACCCTTGAATAGTTCTTGGCAGTTTGTCTAAAGTTCTGTACTGTATTTGTAACGTTTCTAATAGACGAATTGAACTAAACCTTGCTTTACTTTGTCAAAAAGCATCCACCAGTTTCTTTCATCAGTAATTTTGAATTTGCTATTTAAGCACATTTTGTTATTGAGAAATCAAAATTTTTAGTATGATATTCTTTTTTTGTTTTTCAAATGCAGATCATGAAATAATGGCTATTGAAACAAAAGCATATAATTTTATATTTATTGCATGAGAAAATATAACTTGACTTAAAATGGACATGGAAGTGTTGGAACTCATATAAACTTGCAAACCCTACTCCATCCTCAAAGGAATTAAGAATGTGCAGTAATGTCTCCCAAATTAAGCAAGATTTTCTTTTTTTAAATAAAAAGAGAAAATGAAAACCCAACCAAGGCCCACCCCAAAGCCCACCTAATAACAAATGAACAAAGTACAAAATAGTTATTTGTACTTTTGTAATAATGTTACTAGGCCCTTGAATGTTTTCATTTTCTCTTTTCATCTTTTTTTTTAAATTTTATTTTAATGTATAATTACAAAAACTCAGGAGTAATAAAAGCTTACTTCACTACTTACATTCTGACATTAGGTCTGATTAAACACCCCTAAAAGAAGCCCCTTAGCATTACAATTATTTATGCCCTTGAAAATTAATACAAATTTCTCATAATTTCTTTGGCTGCTAAAAGAGCACAGTATGTTAAAAATAGAAAAGATACAAAAATTTAAAATCTAAAGTATCATTAAATGACAAATGGAAATAAAAATCACTTGAATAAAATGGTAAAAAAATCCTATAGAACTACTCATACTTGCAATGATTTGGAAAGTATTTCCATTTAATTCTCATTACAAAATGCATGCAAACCATAAACACTTAAATATAAAGACAAGATACAAAATACTTCATGGGTACACTTTCACCTCCCTAGGTAAGATGATTTTCCAGAGTGGACCACAATCTGCTATTGACCATTTCCTATGCTAACCTCTTACACTAGGCTTGTAACAAATTCCAAATGGAAGGACCATGGTATCTCCTAGCACTTATCAGCGTTATGCAAGAAAAACATTGATTGGATAATGAAGACCATAGGGTTTGATTCACCAGCCATATAAGCCTCTTAACTGCCTTTAGCCATTAGTGCATGTAAAGTAGAATGCCTTAATTGCTTTTATTCTATAAAAAAGTAGACTTTTTTAATTGCCTAAAGTTCATGATAAATAGAAGGCTTTAACTGCCTCAATTTCATGAACATTATAATGTCTCAAGAGCATATAGCTCATGCAATGTTGAAAATTGAAACAGTATCAAGAATATTTGAGTAACCTCAATATAACAGTTTCTGAACCAACAAAGAAGCATACTTCAAAGTATCAATGCATCACTGACAAATCATAATAAAACATCTATATATGTCTTGGATTATCAGTTGAATACACAGCTCTCAGACCATCACTCCAATAAGTTCCATATAAGAAAAATACAACATCATACTGCAATGTACAATATGTGCAGGGGTATAAAGACAAAATAATGTCATCTGAGACTAGACATCTGCAGTAACCAATACTGCATGACTTACATCTCAAACAAATTTCAACCCCAATAAAGAAGTTAATGTATTCCATCACTACAAGTAGTCTTTCCACCAAGTACATTACATTAATACCCTTAGCTACCTTTGCACTGAAACCAGTACAAATAATTCATTTCCCTTTTCATGATGGGAAAGTACACAATCTAGAAGCAAACTGTAACAAAAAGTAGGTAGAATCTACTGCAGATTTAGTGTATGAAATCAGATTTTGGGCAACAAACCAGTATTATACTGTGAACTGGAATCTGCTTCAGACATAGGGCAAGAAACCAGTATTATACTGGGAATTGAAATCTACTCCTGATCTTCAGCAACAAATCAGTAGTTCACTGGGAACTGGAATCCATTTAAGATTTTGGTTACCAAATCAGTATTACACTGCGAACTGGAATCTACTTTAGACATAGAGCAACAAACCAGTGTCATTGGGAATTAGAATGTATTTCAGATCATGGGCAACAAACAAGTATTATCCTGGGAACTAGAATTTACTCAAGATTTTGGGCACCAAACCAGTATTATACTGAGAACTGGAAAAGTATTATACTGGGAACTGGAATCCATTTAAGCTTTTGAGCAACAAATCAGTATTATACTGAGAACTGGAACTCACTTAAGACTTTGATCAACAAACCAGTATTATACTGGGAACTGGAATGCACTTAAGATTTTCAGCAACACACCAGTATTATACTGAGAAATGGAATCCACTGAAGATTTTGAGCAACAAACCAGTATTATACTGGGAACTGGAATGCACTTAAGATTTTCAGCAACAAACCAGTATTAAACTGGGAACTGCAATCTATTTCAGAATTAGGGAAACCAATATTACACTGGGAACTAGAATCCTCTCCAGATTTTTGGCAACAGACCAGTATTATAATAAGAACTGGGATATTTTTCAGACTTGGGGAAACAAACCAGTATTATACTATGAACTGGAAACTACTTCAGACTTAGGAGAGCAAACCAATATCATACTGGGAACTGGAATCTACTGCAGACATAGGGCATCAAACTAGTATTATACTGGGAACTGGAATCAGTTCAAGATTTTGGGCATCAAACCAGTATTATATTGAGAAGTGGAATCTGCTCCAAACATAGGGCATCAAACCAGTATTATACTGGGAACTGGAATCTACAGTAAACATAGGGCACCGAATCATTAATGTTCTGGGAATTGGAATATACTCCAGACATAGGGCATCAAACCAGTATCATATTGAGAACTGGAATCTATTGCAGACATAGAGCATCAAACCAGTATCATAATGTGAAATGGAATATACTGTAGACATAGAGCAACAAACCAGTATTATACTGAGACCTGGAATCTACTTCATACTTATGGCATCAAACCAGTATTATACTAGGAATTGGAATCTACTCCAGATTTTGGGCAACAAACCAGTATTATACATGGAACTGGAATCCACTTCAGACTTAGGGCAGCAAACCAGTCTATAAACTATAATCTAAAGCATACATACGGCACCAACCCAGTATTATTCTGGGAACTAGAATCCACTCAAGATTTTGGGCAACACACCAGTATTATACAGTGAACTTGAATCTACTTCAGACTTAGGGCAGCAAACCCAGTATCATACTATGTACTGGAATCTACTGCACACATAAGGCAACATACCAGTATTATACTGGGAACTGGAATCCAATCCAGGTTTTGGGCAACAAATCTGTTTTATACTAAAAACTGGAATCTAATGCATACATAAGGCAACATACCAGTATCATACTTGGAACTGGAATACACTCCAGATTTTGCATGACAAACCAATATTATACTGGGAACTGGAATCCACTCCAAATTTAAGCCAACAAACCAATATCATGTTGTGAACTGGAATTTATGGAAGCCAGTAATAAATTGGAAACAGGAATCCACTTCAGATTCAAGGCATCAAACCAGTATTATACTGTGAACTAGAATTTACTTCAGACTTAGGGAAGCCAGTATTATATTGGGAACAGGAATCCACTTCAGATTTTAAGCAGCAAACCAGTATTATACAGTGAACTGGAATTTACTTCAGACTTAGAAAAACCAGTATTATACTGGAAACAGGAATCCACTCCAGATTTTAGGCCTCAAACTAGTAATACATTGTGAACTGGAATCTACTTCAGACTTAGCTAAACTCAGAAAAGGAATAAACTCCAGATTTTAGGCAACTAACCAGTATTATATTGTGAACTGAAATCTACTTCAGACTTAAGAATAACAGTATTATACTGGGAACAGGAATCCACTCCAGATTTTAGGCAATAAACCAGTACTATACTGAAACCTGGAATCTACTTAAGACTTAGGGAAGCCAGTATTATATTGGGAACAGGAATCTACTTCAGATTTTAAGCAACAAACCAGTATTATACTGTGAACTGGAATTTACTTCAGATTTAGGGAAACCAGTATTGTACTGGGAACAGGAATCTGCTCCAGATTTTAGACCACAGACCAGTATTATACTGTGAACTGGAATCTACTTAAAACTTAGGGAAACCAGTATTATATTGGGAATTGGAATCCACTAAGATTTTAAGCAACAAACCAGTATTATACTGTGAAAGGAAAGTTACTTGTCTTAAGGAAACCAGTATTATACTGGGAGCAGGAATTCACTTCAGATTTCTGGCAATAAACCAGTATTATACTCTGAACTGGAAACTACTTCAGACTTAGGGAAACCAGTATCATAATGGGTGGAAAATCCACTACAGTTTGTAGTAAACAAACCAGTATTTCTGGGGGGCCTGTGACGGCCGGTGAGAAAGGTCCTTCCTTATACCTTTCCTAATATAAATCTTCCAAATATACTAGAGAAAGATAAAAGCATGGAATGCAGAGGTTACAACCCTCGCGCGAACACCTTGTAGGTGTCGTGTATTAAACAACGGCGTGTGTAAACCACTATTCACAGGTTGTCTTCCATTTAGATAATCCCTTCATCAATGGGGAGGGCCGTGACAGGCCCTAGATAACATGGTTGAACTCCCCAACGACACCTACCACGCGCGCCCTCTAGGACATCCTTCTTTAATTGGACTTGAAGCAAGCATAGTTTTTTTGGGCACAGTGTTTTTTCGAAGAATTTCTCGTTATTTCAACATGACTGACGTTGTTACTTCACCCTTACCAATGTTAAGTACCATAGTTTGTTTTGGCAGCTTTTGGCAGTACCGGGCATTTGTTCTATTTCCATTATGGTGGTTTTTAGTTTTGGAAGCGATTGTCCTGCCGAGGTATCGGCGGCCATTTTGGGTATGTTCGCTTCGGTAAATTTTCTAGTTAATTTTGCCCATCCGGTACTCTGTCAGATAGGTTATATCACTTACGTTTTATGGCCTTTTATGTTATCATTAATTATTATTAATTTTTACTATGGTATTTATTTGCTTGCAAGTCCAATTTGGACCTACGAAGAATAGCGATTTAAGATAGCGTTTTAAAGCATAGTAACGATTTAAAGCTTTGCGATTTAGTCTGTTAATTTGTACCCTCCTGGAGGGTTCGTTTTAGACTATATCCTTGTTTTTTTGTTTCGTTGTCGTTATTCTTCGTTATTACTATTACTAAGAAAAGCAATCAATTTTATTAATTTTCTTATTTATTGTGTGATGTTAATTTTTAATATGTAACCTTGAGAGCGAAAGCATAGAGTGCTCGTTTCCTGTTCTACAGGTATGAGTTATCCTTTCTCTCGTTTTCTTTGAGTAAGAGGTGAATTTCCCGTTCTCCGTTTTATACGATCACGGGTTATTCAGGCCTCTTCTCAATATCAGAATTGATGTTAGTACGTTTAATATTACAAACGATGTATTGATGTGGTTACTGTTAATATAGCTAACACTATTATTAGGTACGTTAGTGTATGAGTCATTAATTGGGGTCGTTTTATACCGACACCCTTAGCTCCGCCTTGAGTTATGCTTAGCTCCGCCTTGAGTTATGCTCCGCTATAATGGATACTCATTGGGTGAGAACTAGTTATCGTTCCGGAGCAGATTTTTGGAGTGCAACGGTGAAATCCGGCACTCGGACTCCGGCTGAAGCCTTTTACACACGAACCTTTGTCATGTTTGATCACAATTACACAGTTAAGGCCCCCGTTTTCATCGTATCTCCGGCTTCACTGGAGATAACTCATTCATTGAGGATAATGTTATCGTACCGGAGACGGTCACGATATCACGATGACGGGCCTTTGCTACCGGACCTCCGGTAAAAACAGAGATCAAGCAGGAGTCCAGAACCGGAGTTAACAGTGTGATATCGATGAAGTTTAGAGATTCATGCTATGTGGTTACTGGTTTTCTATTATAATTTCTTATTTTATTAAGGTGTTAGCTACTACCATACTCACACATTAATTAAGATTTAAGTGTTTTCTGATTCATAAGTCAATGACAAGAATCTCAAGGAACATCCAGACTTATGTCTTCTTTCTTTTTACAGAAAGTCCGCTGCACTGCCAGGGGCTGCTCCGCTGCCTTTACTGATCCCATGGGCCATGATCTATGCCGGGCCCATGCCCATTGCGCCATATCCTTCTCTCGGGAACCGGGACAAGCCCCCTATACGATATGGTTTCCGGAGGCATGCGTGCTCTGCTATGAGCTGTCAGCCCTACTCCTGAGCGAGGAGGTAAGTTGGTTCTAGTGTCCCTGTTAATATTCTTTGCAAAGAATTAATTGCTCTTTGTATATTGACTTCAGTTTTGACTTCATCATTAATTCCCTCTCTCCTCTTTCAGGCTGATGATGAATCTCTCAGGGAGGCGAGAGCTACTCTCCGGCCTTGGGTGTCAGGGTTTGGGAGGAATGCGCCTGCTGGCGCACCCTATCTCCTTGATGGAGACATGGCTTCTCGCCTATTCCCAGGCTCTACTACTGCAGCAGTTCCACCGGAGACAGCGGCCCCGTTAATTGAAGTGATTAAAGAAACCATTCTAACTGAGGAAGAGGTTTTAGTGACGGAGGCCGAGCCCTACCTAGGTCTGGACGAGGAACCCATGGATGAGCAGGTAGGTGGTGTTGAGTTGGTGGACCCCCTTTCACCCCACACTCCTTCCTCTACTACTTCCTTTCACGGCTTTGATAAACCTACGGCTTCTCCTCTAGGTCCCTCCATTCCTGTACGACCCAAGGTGAAGCCACTACGTACCTTTAAGCCTTCAGCTTTGCCATTATCAGTGTCACCGGTTCCGGGACCCTCAAAGGATCCTGATGTTCATATTGCTATACCTAAAACCGTGACTCCTAAGAAGTCAAAGTCTACTAAGTCCAGGGCTTCGTTAGAGGATCAGGCTCGGGAGCCCCCTTTATCCGCCGCTATGGTCAGGGATATTGTGAAAGAGCAGATACAACAATATCTTCAACAGTCTAGGACAGACCGAGGAGCTATGACGGAGCTCAAAGATATGGTGGCAAGTCTCATCCGTTCCGGAACTCAGATGCCCCCTCCTTCAGCCCCGGACGCATCGAAGTTACCTCCCTTCGAGAAAAACAACCCTTGGAGGTTTGCCTTACATGCTCCATATATTGATGGTGCCATAACTCTAGAGGGCATAGGCACCCGTCCTCTAAAGGACTTAGAATTTTACCCTCCGGGACTAGAATTCCCATTCAACGGCTTCGTCCGATTGAAAGAACATGCCTTGGTTAGGTTAGACAAGGTACCGAAGGAAACGGTAATATTCCCTAAAGAGCAGGCCCAATCTTTCTGGGCCAGGACGTTGTCAGACTGGGGTTGCACTAATTCCAAGCTCACCCCACACAAAGGAGCCTACACCATATTTACAGCTTCTCCAGGTATTACCTTGCCTATTACAGATAAAGTGGCAGCTCTTACTTTTCAGGCTATCAAAGAAGGTTCTGCCATGCCAGCTCTTAAAGAGACCGATCCCACCTCCATGCTCATTCCGAGTACCGTTACTATCTGGGATGATGCCCCCGCTACTTTCACAGTAGGGAAGTTAGACCCAGACTGTGCCTCTAATCTGTTCTCCGAGAAGCTTCCTAAATTACCAGATATTCTTCTCAAGACTGAGTTTGAGGCACGGAATAGGTTGGCTAGGTCTCTCCACTCCATTACCTCCGTGGAGTCCCTAACCTCACTTTACCCGACCGAGACCATGTTCCGGGTATTCACAAAGAACCTGTCTCTGTCCTTCCAAATCGACTTACACGAGTTTTGTTCGGCTCGGGTTAGTTGCAGGAAGCACGTTCTTTCTGAGGCCACGATCAGGCATGAACCGAATAGGCTGATAGCTTCCCCCTGCTGGGGTAAGAACCTTTTTCCTCAGGAGGAGGTGAACAAGGTACTACAAGACGCTGCGAGAGCAAATCAAAATTTGCAAGTGAGGTGGGGCCTCACTGCCAAAAAGAGGGTTGAAGGTCAAAAACAAAACTTCTTCAGGAAGAAACAGAGGTTTGCCCCTTACAAGACGAGCCGAGGTCACTACCAACAATCGTCGATTGCCCACTCGTCTTCACAGTCTCCCACTGCTTCATCTCCTCTACAGCCGAAACACCCTCAACAGGTGGTCTACCTCACTGCTCCCCCAGGTACCCAACCCAACCCCGTTTGGATGCCCTCACCCGCATACATCCCTAGCTACGGACCCTCAGGTCCCTTTCGTGGACACCAGAGAGGTAGCTACAGGGCTAGAGGACAGTTCCGTCAACGAGGCGGACCTAGGACAAGGGGTTCTCGAGGAGGGAAAGAACCTAGATTCACTCCCTCGCAATGATATAGTTCCGGTAGGGGGGAGACTTTACCACTTTCGAGACCGTTGGACCTTCAGTCCGTGGGCTCACAGCATAGTCTCCAAAGGCTTGGGGTGGAAATGGTCACAAGGTTCCCCTCCTCCACCAGTGACCTTCTTCCAGAGACCCACATCCATTCTGAGAGAGTACACCACCGAGTTACTACAGAAAAAAGCAATCAAACGGGTTCGATCGCTGAAGTTCCAAGGCCGCCTGTTCACAGTTCCAAAGAAAGGCTCGTCGGCATTGAGAGTGGTCCTGGACTTGTCAAAGCTAAATTCTTACATCCTCTGCGACAAGTTCCGGATGTTGACCATCTCTCAGGTACGTACCCTGCTTCCCCGTGGGGCCGTCACCACCTCTATCGATCTTACCGACGCCTATTATCACGTACCAATAGCTCGAAACTTCTCTCCTTACCTAGGTTTCCGTCTAGGCAGGAAAGCCTTTGCATTCAAAGTCATGCCCTTCGGCCTCAACATTGCACCCAGGATATTCACGAAACTGGGAGAGACGGTGCTAGAACAACTCAGGAACCAAGGGATTCAGATCGTTGCTTATCTGGACGATTGGCTTATTTGGGCTCGGTCAGCCCTGGAGTGCAACAGAGCTACGAAGAAAGTACTTCGTTTTCTCGCCAACCTGGGATTTCGGGTCAATCTCCAAAAATCCCGCCTACTTCCATCAGACCGCTTCGAATGGTTAGGCATACAGTGGGACCTTGCACGGCACAAGCTGGTTCTACCTCCCAAAAAGGTAAGAGAAATAGCTTCCAAGGTCAAGAATTTTCTAAAACACAGGCAGGTGTCCAGAAGAGCCTTAGAAAGAATCCTCGGCCTTCTTCAATTCGCCTCAGTAACAGATCGCCTATTGAAAGCCAAACTCAAAGACATCAATCGAGTTTGGAGAAAGAGAGCCACAGTACCTTTAAGAGACAAGGTCTCGAAAATCCCCTCTGTCTTGAAAATGAGATTACAGCCATTGTCCGAACCGAAGAACCTTTCCAAATCGGTTCCTCTTCAATTCCCACCCCCACAAGTGACAATTCATACAGACGCGTCTCTGAGTGGATGGGGGGGTTACTACGAACGTCAGATGTTTCAGGGCTCTTGGTCACCCGCCATGAAACACTTCCACATCAATGTTCTCGAAGCCATGGCAGTGTTCTTGACCCTGAAGAGGCTCTCTCCTCCGAGGTCGACCCACATCAGAGTAGTGTCAGACAGCACAGCCGTAGTACACTGCATCAACAGAGGAGGATCCAAGTCGCCCAACCTGAATCAGATCCTGGTCACTATCTTCACCTTGGCAGCAGAAAAGAACTGGTTCCTGTCAGCAACCCACCTAGCGGGAGTCCAGAATGTGATAGCGGACTCTCTATCCAGGATGAAACCACTGGAATCAGAATGGTCTCTGGACATAATTTCATTCCAGTGGATACTCAGGCTGGTTCCGGGCCTTCAGGTAGATCTATTCGCAACTCAGATGAATCACAAACTTCCTTGTTATGTGACACCAAACATGGACCCTCAGGCTTATGCCATAGACGCATTAACCCTGGATTGGAACCATTGGAGGAAGATTTACCTATTTCCACCAGTGAATCTTCTAATGAAAGTATTGCACAAACTACGCTCCTTCCGGGGGACAGTGGCCTTAGTAGCACCTCACTGGCCAAAGAGCAGTTGGTTTCCTCTCCTCCTCGAGCTGAAACTCCGACCCTTCCGGATTCCATTCCCCAAACTAACCCAAGTAATTCAAACACAGACTGTGTCAGATTCCTCAAGGATAGCCAAAACCCTAACTTTGTGGACTTCATGAAGTTTGCAGCTCATAAAGACGCAAACATTGACCCGGAAAACGTTCTCTTCATCGAAGCGGACAAAAGGGACTCGACAATTCGTCAATATGATTCGGCTGTTAAGAAATTAGCAGGTTTCCTAAAGAATTCAGACCACACTCGTATGACTCCGAATTTAGCCATCTCGTTCTTTAGGTTCTTATTTGACAAGGGCTTGGCAGCTAGCACTATAACTACCATCAAGTCAGCTTTGAAGAAGATATTCCTGGTTGGGTTTAACATTAATCTAGCTGATTCCTATTTCTCATCTATTCCAAAAGCATGTGCTAGGCTTCGGCCGTTGGATCGGCCACAAAAAGTCTCTTGGTCTCTGAACAATGTCCTCAAACTCGCGTCGGACACTGACAACGAGTCCTGCTCTTATATCACTCTGCTTAGGAAGACGTTATTTCTATCAGCTATGGCCTCGGGTGCTAGAATCTCAGAACTAGCAGCGCTCTCACGTAACCCGGAAAACATAGATTTCCTCCCTACAGGCGAAGTACTGCTTACCCCAGACAGAGCTTTCCTAGCAAAAAATGAGGACCCGCAAAATAGGTGGTCCCCTTGGAAGATCATCTCTCTTCCCCAGGATCCTTCGCTGTGTCCAGTCACTACTCTCAGGACCTTTTTAGCTAGATCTGCCACCCGCTCGTCTGGCCCCTTATTTATCAGGGAACAAGGTGGTACTTTGACCATTCAAGGTATCAGACAACAAATCCTCTACTTCATTAAACATGCTAACCCGGAATCATTTCCCCATGCTCATGATATACGGTCAATAGCTACCTCTATCAATTACTTCCAGAACATGGACTTTGATGACCTTAAAAAATACACGGGTTGGAAATCTCCTATGGTTTTCAAACGCCACTATCTAAAGAACTTACAGGCCCTTAAATACCCTACGGTTGCAGCGGGGAGTCTTATCTCCCCCCATTAATCTCTGATTATTTCTTTATTCCATCTCTTCTCTCCTCCCTCCTGACCACCTCTCACACCACGTCGCCACTCTCCTGGGTGGTTCGTTAGCCCTAAGTTATTTTGCCATGTTTAATTGTTATGATTTAACTGTTATTGTAATTACCATTCCTGTAAAGTTTAGATATGCTTAGACATGTAAGGTTGATTCCTTTCACGACGGGACACTCAGGTGATCCCTGGTCCTCATATTATTTTAGCATTACATCCCCTATGCCTATGGCTAGTTTATGTTTTATGTTTACTTACAGTATTATATTATTGCCTTACATGGTGTTTGTTTTCTCCTTATTATGTTATTAATTTATTGGGCTTGGAAGGCATTCTCTGGTACATTCTCACCGGCCGTCACAGGCCCCCCAGAAAAGGGATTTTGACGAAGGAAAAATCTATTTCTGGGAAGAGGCCTGTGACGCCCGGTGAAACCCTTCCCGGTTATTTGATACGGACCCCACCCCTCTTTTTCCTTGCCAAGCCATATGTTCTTGCAGAAGGATGTCCTAGAGGGCGCGCGTGGTAGGTGTCGTTGGGGAGTTCAACCATGTTATCTAGGGCCTGTCACGGCCCTCCCCATTGATGAAGGGATTATCTAAATGGAAGACAACCTGTGAATAGTGGTTTACACACGCCGTTGTTTAATACACGACACCTACAAGGTGTTCGCGCGAGGGTTGTAACCTCTGCATTCCATGCTTTTATCTTTCTCTAGTATATTTGGAAGATTTATATTAGGAAAGGTATAAGGAAGGACCTTTCTCACCGGGCGTCACAGGCCTCTTCCCAGAAATAGATTTTTCCTTCGTCAAAATCCCTTTATACTGTGAACTGGAATCTACTTCAGACTCATGGAAGCCTGTATTATATTGGGAACAGGAATCCACTTCAGATTTTAAGCACCAAACCAGTATTATAAGGTGAAATGGAATCTACTTACGACTTAGGGAAATGAGTATTATATTGGAAACAGGAAACCACTTCAGGTTTAAAGTAACAAACCAGTATTATACTGTGAAAGGAAAGTTACTTGCCTTAGGGCAACCAGTATTACACTGGGAGCAGGAATTCACTTCAGATTTCTGGCAATAAACCAGTATTATACTCTGAACTGGAAACTACTTCAGACTTAGGGAAACCGATATTATACTGGGTGGAAAATCCACTACAGTTTTTAGTAAACAAACCAGTATTATACTGTGAACTGGAATCTACTTTAGACTTAGGGAAACCAGTATCACAAAGGAAACAGAAATCCAACCCAGTCTTTAGGCAACAAACCAGTATTATACTTGGAACTGGAATCTACTTTAGACTTAAGGAAACTAGTATTATACTGGGAACTGGGATCTACTTCAGACTTAGGGCAACAAACCAGTATTATACTTGGAAGAGGAATCCACTCCAGATTTTGGGCAACAAACCAGTAAAATACTGGGAACTGGAATCTTCTCCAAATTTTGGGCAGCAAACCAGTATTATACTGGGAACTGGAATATACTTCAGACTTTGGGTAACAAATTTGTATTAAACTGGGAACTGGAATGCACTCTGGATTTTAAGCAGCAAACCAGTATTGTACTGGGAACTGGAAACTACTTCATGCTTAGGGCAACAAACTAGTATTATACTGGAAACTGGAATCACCAACCAATTTAGGCTACAAACTAGTATCACACTGGGAACTAGAACCTAGTCCAGATTTTGGGCAATAAACCAGTACAATATTGTGATAGGAACTGGGATCTCCTCCAGATTTAAGGTAACAGACCAGTATATGCTGGGAACTGGAATTTACTCAGATTTTTGTCAATAAACCAGTATTATGCTAGAACCTGGCATCTACTCTTGGTATTAGATAACAATCCAGTATTATCCTGAGGAATAGAATCTTGTCTGGATTTTTGGGCAACAAACTGTTATCCTGCTAGGAACTAGCCCCTAAATCCCATTTTTAGTTCAGGAAAAAAAGACAAGAGAGAATTCAAGTACTGTGGGGATTTGTCTTTTGAACAATGAGTAGCCACAGATAACATGTGGAACAGCCAATAAACATTTCCATAGCTTTCCAGTAATGTGTAAAAAACAGTAATTAAACTTTGCAACCTCAAGATTGAGGATCTTCACAGGATAAAAAATTATGAATGGTCTTAATATGATAAAATGTGATTAACCTTATTAACATTGATTTTCCATCTCAACAATACACGATTACTAGAGCAGTCTCCATCTGTTTCAGAAATAATTCTTGCAATTCTTAAGGCTTTGAGTGAAAAACATAAATTGCATTTTATCAGCATGTTCACATATAATTTGAAGGTTGTCATAGTTCTTTAACAAGCCAATAGAAATGTTTCAGAGGATGAAACTCAACTAGTTCAAATTACTGTAGCCCTTTGCTTCAATCTTTCTAATATTAAATTGATGGAGACATTACTTTTTGTTAAAAAAGTTAAAGTTGCGGGTTTTAGGTCTCCACTGAGACGATTTACATCGTTCTCCTCGGGCGACCATTAGCCAGCAGGGACTATCACTAGTCCCCTCTAACCTTCCCCCCCCAGGCACCACCCTGGGAGTAATTCCCGGTAGAAGGTCTCAAGGTATTCGCGTCCCTGGCAAGTATTCTCTTTTCTCAGCTTGGGCATTCTATTCTCAAGATTTATTTCAGGTCTATTTTATGGAAATGTGTATATTATGATTAATGGTACCAATAATATATGACTTATTGTACCATGAACAATCTTTAACCAAAAAAATAAGCTCTGATATATAAGCAAATACAACATTACTTCTAACAGAGCTTTTCTTGGTATTACATTAAATAGTTCCACATTCTGGATGTGAACGGTAAGAATTATCAAACCAAGACATTCTCAGATTGCTACTTCTCTGCAATGCTTATTAAATTTTTGTGCCTACAATTTACAAAAGGTATCTCTCTTTCTCAAGAGAATACTGCCATACAGCTAATCATACTTTCTCAAATCTCATTCATTCTTATCCTTTTGTTGAAATAATCTTGAAATGTTTTCAGCCAAAACATCACGAAGTCTTCAACATGGAATAACATTCCCAAATGTTTTCTGGAAAATACTCATCACAATCTCTAAATACTTTGTCTTGTATTTAGTTAAATTTTCCATAAGTTATTTTATACACTCCATACTTATCTTTGTCATCAGGTTTTGCTTTAATGTAAAATTTAATCTACATTTGATTTGATGAAATGGGTTAATCTCTTTCAACAGAGTTCATTACAACAGTGTACAAAGGTGATAAATGCCTTTTTTATTTTGAGAAGAGGGGGTTTTCTGAGAAGACCATGAAGTAGGGTATATAATACTCACTTTCTATATTCAGAAGTACATTAAGTTCTTTGGAGAGTAATTTTAGAGCCACCCATTGAATTCTTTCTTTTTAATTTCTTCCTTTGTATTCAGTCTCCTCTATTCTTGCAGTGCAACTGATGTAATTGTGCTTTATTAGTTTTCATTCTCTTATTATAGGAATAAATCCTTTAAGAGTAGGTTTATCAGTCTGCAAATGTCTTTGTTGGACTAGTTTTACAACTTAAGATTAAATTTAAATTACTACAACAGGACAGTACAGGGCTGAGTCTGATGCAAAACCATGTTTTATCACATATAATGAAATGTTTGATTGAAGAAATCTGTGAAAACAGAGGCCCATATATATGGTCAATTAAAAAAACAAGTCACAACTATTTTGAGCTAAGATTTTAAAGGCTACAGAATCTTTAAGGAAATGCACATCCCTTTCATGCCATCCATATTTTCTCGATACCTGCATTTCATTTCAATGCAAGCATTGAAATTAAATTTGCTTGCAAGGGCAAAGTATAGAATCTTGCCATGATGCACACAATTTATCTTCGCACCTTTATCAAAGGTAACATATTTTATACAGTATGTCATGCACTGTATTTATTTGATTTTTTTTCATCTGAAGTTAACTTGTTTACTTGCACCTTATTTGTATTTTTTTATGTGGTGCCAAGATGAAGAATATCTTGGTTTGTACATTAGGAACAGAGATGAATTAGGAACTTTAGCCTAGATAAAATTACCAGTTTCTTTTCCTTATGTCATGACGAATTTTTGGTCTCATTCCTTGGGTGCTAGGATGAACGAATTTTGCTTTGTTCTTCAAGTACAAACATGGCTTTTTCTCATTTATCAACTAACAAGACGAAAGATTTTTATGTTTATCCCTTCGGTACCAAGATAAGGGACTGTTGGTTGGTTCCATTGGTCCCAACATTAAAGGCTTTTGGTATCTTTTCTTGAAGTAAAGCTAAAGGATTATGTTCCATAACTTACGTACCTAGATAATAGATTTTGGTTTCATTCCTTAAACACCAAAATAAAGGACTTCTAGTTCCTTTCCTTTTGTAACAAGAAAGTGGATATTTGAGATTGATCCTTAGGTGCCAAGATGGACTTTCGTTCTCATTCTTTGAAGGCACAGATGAATGACTTTCCTGCTCATTCCTAAGGTGTAATGATAAAACAACTATTGAGCAAGATGGAGCACTTTGGACTCACTCCTCAGTTCTAGATAAAGGAATCCTAAAGGTTCGTTCCTTTGATACCTAGATGAAAAGCTTTTCAACACATTCATAACAAAAAAACTTTGGAATCCCAGCACTAGTACTAAGATCATTTACTGATGAGGGCATTTTACTGCTTCATTAGGCAAGAAAATTAAAGATTTTTGAGGCTCATTCCTCAGGTGCCACAAGGGATTTTTGAGGTTCATTCCTGAGGTACCAAGATGAAGTAGTTTTGGGCCGAATTCTTAGGTGAAAAAATGGAATGCTTTTGAAGTATCATTAAGAAGTGCCAAGATGATGGGCATCAAAACGAAACTATAACTTGAGCCATAGTACAGTATTACATAGGATCTCAGGAAGATGTTGAAATGGTGAAGAATAACATACATTCTTCAAAAGTAACAAAAAGCTTTTGTTGTAAATGAATTAGGAATTGCCTATACCAGCTAATAATTGTCCTGGTAAGTAATAATTAGAATGAGAGAAGCAACTTTGTCTACACAGAACCCAAATGAGACTGACATACCAAGCATCCACATCTTCAAATGTTGCTGGGATGAAAAGAGGAAATGAATGACTGAAGCTTTTTAGTGCAAAAAATAGAAGAGATAATGCTGATGAATCTTGCCAAGGTCTATATTCAACCAAAAGTTTCCTAAATTTCCAGACATCTGAAAACTCACAGTTCAGTGACATAACAAAGACAAGCACAAGAGGAAGACATGATACTCCTAATGTATTCAGAATTTTTTACAGGGTCGCAAAGGTTTAAACGGCATAACCTATTGTGGCCGGCTCTGTACGATCACCTTAACACTAAAGAGATATAAGCATACCCATTGTATCAAAGTAACTGTCTGTACAAAAAGTGATTACAGTTAACATACATTCCTAACGACAATTGCATAGAATTTTAATCAAATCATTGCTGAAAATGAAATATATAGTCTTTTTAAACCATTAAACACAAATAACCTTTACATTTCATGAGTCAATAATCAATAGGATACTTTACATTACATTAAGCATCTTAGCTCTTTTAAACATATGTGACACTATAACAGCTAGACAAAATATCAATAACTTTAGAGTCCCACATCATTAATACACTTTACGACTTGAAGACCAGTTAAAATGTTCAATCAAATTTTATGTCAGACTGTACATCGTGATTACAATCTTGCTTTTAAATTACAGGGAGACATTACATAATTTTCCTATTCCTTAATGTAAACAAGAAATACTTAATATACTATAGCTGCAATGCTTTAAATGAAACATGTCAAGTCATATTTTCTTATACAGTAAGTATCAAATAATAATTTCATCATCAGATTAAAGAACAAAAAGAATACCATGGATAAAATTGATATAATATTCAATAGCAAAGTTATGCATTTAAATAATTAAATCAAAATAAGTTGACAGTGAAACTGGCAAATAATTTTAGCATATGTAAAGCTAATTTCACTTCAATTTATCTATAAGAAACATTACAAAAACATGTACAGTACTTGTTTAGGTTGACCACAGACATACTGGTAAGAACTATTCAAGGGTCACTCATAAACCAAATATCCCTTCTAGTCAATTCAGCTTATTAATGAAGTAATACTAAGCAAAGAATAGTCATATTTAAGACCCAAATTATGGAACTAAATTTCAGGAGAAAATGGTTGAAACAGACTTGTGTGAGAGGAGCAGTCAAGGAAAGAATCCAAGAAACTCACAAAATTGCTAAGGAAAGGGACAAGGGAGAATGATTCAGAGAGAGAGAGAGATGAAAAAGAAATGCCTAGGGTCCCAGGCCTCCTCCCCACCAACTCCTCTTCTTTACATTTCCTCCTTCAGGTGGGTGGCCACACCACACCTGCCCCACACAACCTAAGAGGTGCCAGAAGGCAAGTTAGTTATAATCTTTCGAAAGCTGTTGGGAAAAAAGGGCTTCAGTTAATATATTCATAACAATCATATGACCTAATTATGAGATAATGCAATACCTAAGCATAACATTCCTAATGCTTGACCATGTCCAAAGGTTAAACTTGCAGGTTTTTACTTACACATGTTCTCATACAAAAAATAAATGGACTTCAATTTCTAAAGTTGGCTAAACTTGTTATATCATGACTGGAATATAAGCATATACTCCCTCAAAATTGATTTCAAAGTCTGTCATTCAAATACAAGTATACATTATTATTCTCATGGTCAGTGTTGTAATTGGAGTCTATCATGAAGATAATCATGTTTCCTATGTCTATCTATATACCAAGGCACTTCCCCCATTTGGGGGGTAGCCGACACCAACAACGAAACAAAACAAAAAGGGGACCTCTACTCTCTATGTTCCTTCAGCCTAATCAGGGACCCAACCGAGTTCAGCTGGTACTGCTAGGGTGCCACAGCCCAACCTCCCACATTTCCACCACAGATGAAGCTTCATAATGCTGACTCCCCTACTGCTGCTACCTCCGCGGTCATCTAAGGCCCCGGAGGAAGCAGCAGGGCCTACTGGAACTGCGTCACAATCGCTCGCCATTCATTCCTATTTCTAGCACGCTCTCTTGCCTCTCTCACATCTATCCTCCTATCACCCAGAGCTTTCTTCACACCATCCATCCACCCAAACCTTGGCCTTCCTCTTGTACTTCTCCCATCAACTCTTGCATTCATCACCTTCTTTAGCAGACAACCATTTTCCATTCTCTCAACATGGCCAAACCACCTCAACACATTCATATCCACTCTAGCCGCTAACTCATTTCTTACACCCGTTCTCTCCCTCACCACTTCGTTCCTAACCCTATCTACTCGAGATACACCAGCCATACTCCTCAGACACTTCATCTCAAACACATTCAATTTCTGTCTCTCCATCACTTTCATTCCCCACGACTCCGATCCATACATCACAGTTGGTACAATCACTTTCTCATATAGAACTCTCTTTACATTCATGCCCAACCCTCTATTTTTTACTACTCCCTTAACTGCCCCCAACACTTTGCAACCTTCATTCACTCTCTGACGTACATCTGCTTCCACTCCACCATTTGCTGCAACAATAGACCCCAAGTACTTAAACTGATCCACCTCCTCAAGTAACTCTCCATTCAACATGACATTCAACCTTGCACCACCTTCCCTTCTCGTACATCTCATAACCTTACTCTTACCCACATTAACTCTCAACTTCCTTCTCTCACACACCCTTCCAAATTCTGTCACTAGTCGGTCAAGCTTCTCTTCTGTGTCTGCTACCAGTACAGTATCATCCGCAAACAACAACTGATTTACCTCCCATTCATGGTCATTCTCGCCTACCAGTTTTAATCCTCGTCCAAGCACTCGAGCATTCACCTCTCTCACCACTCCATCAACATACAAGTTAAACAACCACGGCGACATCACACATCCCTGTCTCAGCCCCACTCTCACCGGAAACCAATCACTCACTTCATTTCCTATTCTAACACATGCTTTACTACCTTTGTATAAACTTTTCACTGCTTGCAACAACCTTCCACCAACTCCATATAACCTCATCACATCCCACATTGCTTCCCTATCAACTCTATCATATGCTTTCTCCAGATCCATAAACGCAACATACACCTCCTTACCTTTTGCTAAATATTTCTCGCATATCTGCCTAACTGTAAAAATCTGATTCATACAACCCCTACCTCTTCTAAAACCACCCTGTACTTCCAAGATTGCATTCTCTGTTTTATCCTTAATCCTATTAATCAGTACTCTACCATACACTTTTCCAACTACACTCAACAAACTAATACCTCTTGAATTACAACACTCATGCACATCTCCCTTACCCTTATATAGTGGTACAATACATGCACAAACCCAATCTACTGGTACCATTGACAACACAAAACACATATTAAACAATCTCACCAACCATTCAAGTACAGTCACACCCCCTTCCTTCAACATCTCAGCTTTCACACCGTCCATACCAGATGCTTTTCCTACTCTTGTTTCATCTAGTGCTCTCCTCACTTCCTCTATTGTTATCTCTCTCTCATTCTCACCTCCCATCACTGGCACCTCAACACCTGGAACAGCAATTATATCTGCCTCCCTATTATCCTCAACATTCAGCAAACTTTCAAAATATTCCGCCCACCTTTTCCTTGCCTCCTCTCCTTTTAACAACCTTCCATTTCCATCTTTCACTGTCTCTTCAATTCTTGCGCCAGCCTTCCTTACTCTCTTCACTTCTTTCCAAAACTTCTTCTTATTCTCTTCATATGACTGACCCAATCCCTGACCCCACCTCAGGTCAGCTGCCCTCTTTGCCTCACGTACCTTGCGCTTTACTTCCACCTTTTTCTCTCTATATTTTTCATACTTCTCTATACTATTACTCTGCAGCCATTCTTCAAAAGCCCTCTTTTTCTCTTCCACTTTCACCTTCACTCCTTCATTCCACCATTCACTGCCCTTCCTCATGCTGCCTCCAACAACCTTCTTGCCACATACATCACTTGCAATCCCAACAAAATTTTCTTTTACTAACTTCCATTCCTCCTCTAAATTACCAGTTTCTCTTACTCTCACCTCATCATATGCCATTTTCAACCTTTCCTGATATTTACTTTTTACCCCCGGTTTTATTAGCTCTTCAATCCTCACTACCTCCCTTTTACATCCACCTACTCTATTCCCCCACTCTTTTGCTACAACTAATTTTCCTTCCACCAAAAAATGATCAGACATACCGTTAGCCATACCCCTAAACACGTGCACGTCTTTCAATCTTCCAAACATTCTTTTAGTTACCAACACATAATCCATTAATGCCCTTTCTACTACTCTTCCATTTGCCACTCTTACCCACGTATACTTATTCTTATCTTTCTTTTTAAAGAAGCTAGCACCTATTACCATCTCTTGTTCAACACACATGTCTACCAGTCTCTCACCACTCTCATTTTCACCTGGTACGCCATACTTACCAATGACACCTTCTACCTCTCCAGCGCCCACTCTAGCATTTAAGTCACCCATAACAACTACATAATTCCTTCTACCCAGTCCTTCTACACACCTAGTTAAATCATTCCAGAACTCATTCCGATATTCTTCACTTTTCTCACTACCTGGCCCATACGCACTGACAAACGCCCAACATTCCCTACCCAACCTAACCCTTACCCACATTAACCTAGATGATATCTCCTTCCATTCCACTACTTTACCTGTCATCCATTCACTCAGCAATAACGCCACACCCTCTCTCGCTCTTCCCCTTTCAATCCCAGACACTCTACCAGACATTTCACCAAACATCACTTCACCCTTTCCTTTCATCTTTGTCTCACACAAGGCCAATACATCCATCCTTCTACTTCTAAACATACTTCCAATCTCACATCTTTTACTCTCTATCGTACTACATCCACGCACATTTAAACACCCCAAAACTAGAGTGCGGGGAGCAGTCACTCTCCCCCCAGCTCCATCTCCTTGTCGATGTCTCGCAGGAATTTTTTTACAGGAGAGGGGGTTCCCAGCCCCCTCGTCCCGTCCCTTTTAGTCGCCTCTTACGACACGCAGGGATAACGTTGGCGCTATTCTAATTTTTATATGCCCCCGCGGCCACAGGGGGCATATAAAATGTATACATTGAAAATATACATTCATAACAATCAATTTTTCAAGCTATATACAATAGAGGTAAATATATTATAAAAAAGCGTCACCTTACATATCTTGCAAAGTATTCCTAATTTCTCAGTAAATGTAAACTGGAGTTCCCTGTCAGATGAATTATTACTTTAAGTATGATTAAATGTAAAATTTAAAGGGGCCCTAAATTTCTTATTAGTAACAAAATATCAGAGGCAGCTGCTTTGAGTACTGTGAAAATAATGAGTAATGCTCCTAGCAATTAAAATGGCAAAACATACTTTGAAACTAATGATCTTTATATATCAATCAAAATTAATGATAAACGTAAACTACTCCTTTATAATCTGAAGTAAATCAGGTTGTCAGTCATAAGAGATCACAATTGAATCAAATACAGGTACTGTGTTGATAAATTTTCTGAGAGAATGTTTATGTTCGAGATGTATAGCTTGGAAAAAATCCACTAAAACTAAATTTTACTTGGAGTAAATGACTCTTCAAAAGGTATCTTGTTTTCTAATAAATTTTAATATGCAATGTCGGTTTACCCTGTTTTGAACTCCATTTTTAAGTTAAACTAACTTGTGATTGATCCGAGATACTAAAATAAAATTAACCCATATTTTACTTTCCATTTAAAACTCAAATCAACCTATGATTTACCTTTCATTTGAAAGCCACTTAAAGACAGAATAAAGCAAATGAGTATTGAAACTGCGACTACTTTGAAGTATACCTGTGTACCTGGCACTAGACAGTCGAGTGGAGGCAATCTGCCATATTATGCTACTAAATTCTTTAGTAAAAAGACAAGTGGTGTTGGCAGCATACCAACCTTAATCTAATCCGGTTTTGTCAAAAAAGAACTGATAATTCTCTCTAACAAAAGAGAGCAGTTTGCAAAAGTTCAAAAAACTCTTGGCAAGAGGAAAATTCCAAAGTTCAGCAATAGAGGAGACATTACTGAACCATCTTATCTGAGCACATTAACATGATAAGATTGAGAGATAGGATAAAGGCAAAACTTTAGAGGCAATGTAGCACAACAGATAACAAATATTTAGACAATCAAAATATTTCATCTGAGCTAAGTACAGTACTATTATGGGATTTGCTGGTAGGAATACTATAAATTTGAGGTCATACATCTCAAAAAGATACCTCCACATTTTATATTATAAATGTGCTGCTTTGCTCCTACAAACTACCATTTCTTGAATGCTAGCTAGGTTTTCCCTCTTAGGATCACTTAAGCCTCACAAGAAATTCCTTCTGATGACAAACACTGTAAGTTTATCCAGACACCATTCTATAACAAGTACAAGAATGCTACTTTAGCAGTTGAGTTCACGGATATATTTCCACAAGCAAACCCTCAAGGACTTTAGTAAAAAGCTAAGAACTTCTTTCAACAAAATGACTAAAATCTCAAAATATTTTCATATCTTGATAGCCATAGATATCAGCAATCTTTGTACTCTTATTATGGGCTTAGTACAATCAAGGAAATATCCATAAACACAGCCAACAATAAATAGTAATAGAATAGATTTGTATCAGCTATCATTATATAGCTTTTATTATTACTACTAACTGATTTAACAAAAAAAAATATTAAAAATCATTAGACTAGTCAGAAAGCTTTATTCTTTAAAAGAAAAATATTTTACCTACTAAACTACACCTTAGCCAATAGATAGATAAACTGGTTGCAGGATCTTTTGTAGGTGTTTCAAATTGATTCTACTGGAATCAGATGAAAGAGGAGGGTTAATACTTAAGACTGTGAAATCATGCTTATCAGAATGACCTATGAAACCAAATACATGTATCATCATTCATGAAAAACATGTGCACTCTCTTACAAAGTATACATGCTTAAAGGTTATTTGTAACATCTCTTTGTCCTGTCTTGCATTGATCCATTTCATTTACTCCTCATTAAAGAACAAATCTTCAGAGTCAGCCCTCCAAGTCTAGACTTTGGCTGAGAATTTTGGGATGAAGAACAGATTGGCATTCACAATAATGTTTAGTTCCAACAGTAAACTGACATTCAAAGAGTACAAAAATCTCACTTCAAAGATAAGTTTCTTAATACATGGCTCTCCAAGCCATATGCTTAGCAGGTGTAGTGGAGTGAATCAGAGGGCCATACACCTCAGTAGGTACACAAATAGAAAAATGATATTTTAATTATAAAATAAATTTTTGAATATACTTACCCGGTGAATATATAATAGCTGCAACTCTGCGGCTCGACAGACAACATACTCAAAAAACTCGCGAGCGATTGCTATGCAGGTTGCGGGTGTGCCCACCAGCGCCAACTGTCGGCCAGATACCACTCTTGAATGTAAACAAAACCTTCAATTCTTCTCGTCCCGCTGCGTCTCTATTGGGGAGGAAGGGAGGGTCATTTAATTTATATATTCACCGGGTAAGTATATTCAAAAATTTATTTTATAATTAAAATATCATTTTTAAATATTAAACTTAGCCGGTGAATATATAATAGCTGATTCACACCCAAGGAGGTGGGTAGAGACCAGAGTTAATATGTTTACAGCGTATAAGCTAAGAGTTTTTTCATTTTGACAGTTATCAATATAACAAAACCAAAATAAATAGGTACCTGGTAAGGAAGTTGACTTAGACGATTACTCTGCCTTGTAAGTCTGTCTTCCTCACGGATCCCAGCGATCCTCTTAGGATGCTGACAGACTCCCAGGAGCTGAAGTATCAAGGGCTGCAACCCATACAACAGGACCTCATCAAACCCCTAATCTGGGCGCTCTCAAGAAATGACTTTGACCACCCGCCAAATCAACCAGGATGCGAAAGGCTTCTTAGCCTTCCGAACAACCCATAAAAACAATATTAAAAACATTTCAAGAGACAGATTAAAAGGATATGGAATTAGGGAAGTGTAGTGGTTGAGCCCTCACCCACTACTGCACTCGCTGCTACGAATGGACCCAGTGTGTAGCAGTCCTCGTAAAGAGTCTGGACATCTTTCAAGTAAAGTGATGCGAACACTGACTTGCTTCTCCAAAAGGTCGCGTCCATGATACTTTGCAGAGATCTATTTTGCTTAAAGGCCACGGAAGTTGCTATAGCTCTAATCTCGTGCGTCTTAACCTTAAGCAAAGATCGGTCTTCCTCACTCAAGTGTGAATGAGCTTCTCGTATTAACAATCTGATAAAATATGACAAAGCATTCTTTGACATGGGTAAGGATGGTTTCTTAACCGAACACCATAACGCTTCAGATTTACCTCTTAAAGGCTTAGTACGAGCTAAATAGAACTTAAGAGCTCTAACGGGGCATAATACTCTCTCTAACTCGTTGCCTACGATCTCTGATAAGCTAGGAATATCAAAAGATTTAGGCCAAGGACGAGAAGGCAGTTCATTCTTGGCTAGGAAACCAAGTTGAAGAGAACAAGAGGCTTTTTCTGTCGAAAAACCGATGTTCTTGCTGAAGGCATGAAGCTCACTGACTCTTTTAGCTGAGGCCAAGCACACCAGGAAAAGAGTCTTAAGAGTGAGATCCTTCAGGGAGGCTGAATGTAAAGGCTCGAACCTGTCTGACATGAGGAATCTTAGGACCACGTCTAAATTCCATCCAGGTGTAGCCAAACGACGTTCCTTAGAGGTCTCAAAAGACTTAAGGAGATCTTGTAGATCTTTATTGTTGGAAAGACCTAAGCCTCTATGCCGGAAGACCGAAGCCAACATGCTCCTGTAGCCCTTGATCGTGGGAGCTGAAAGGGAGCGAACTCTTCTCATTTATAAGAGAAAGTCCGCGATTTGGGCTACAGAGGTACTGGACGAGGATACAGATACTGACTTGCACCAGTCTCGGAAGATTTCCCACTTCGATTGGTAAACTCTAATGGTAGAAGCTCTCCTCGCTCTTGCAATCGCACTGGCTGCCTCCTTCGAAAAGCCTCTAGCTCTCGAGAGTCTTTCGATAGTCTGAAGGCAGTCAGACGAAGAGCGTGGAGGCTTTGGTGTACCTTCTTTACGTGTGGCTGACGTAATAGGTCTACTCTTAGAGGAAGACTTCTTGGAAAGTCTACCAGCCATCGAAGTACCTCGGTGAACCATTCTCTCGCGGGCCAGAGGGGAGCAACTAACGTCAACCTTGTCCCTTTGTGAGAGGCGAACTTCTGCAGTACCTTGTTGACAATCTTGAATGGTGGGAATGCGTATAGGTCTAGGTGAGACCAATCTAGGAGAAAGGCATCTATATGTATTGCTGCTGGGTCTGGGACTGGAGAGCAATAGATTGGAAGCCTCTTGGTCATCGAGGTTGCAAAGAGGTCTATGGTGGGTTGACCCCAAGTCGCCCAAAGCCTCTTGCACACATCCTTGTGGAGGGTCCATTCGGTTGGAATTACCTGACCTTTCCGACTGAGACAATCTGCTAGAACGTTCAAGTCGCCCTGGATAAACCTCGTCACTAGGGAGATGCCTCGATCTCTTGACTAGATGAGCAGGTCCCTTGCCATCTCGTACAGTGTCAGGGAGTGGGTACCTCCTTGTTTGGAAATGTACGCCAAGGCTGTGGTGTTGTCGGAGTTGACCTCCACCACTTTGTCTCGAAGGAGACTCTCGAAGCTTATCAAGGCCAGGTGAACTGCCAAAAGCTCCTTGCCGTTGATATGCATGCTCCTCTGACTTGAGGTCCACAGACCTGAGCATTCCCGACTGTCCAGTGTCGCACCCCAACCCAAATCCGATGCGTCTGAGAAGAGAACGTGGTTTGGTTTCTGAACTGCTAGGGGAAGTCCCTCTCGTAGACTGATATTGTCTTTCCACCAATTCAGGCAAGTCTTTACTGTTTCGGAAATCGGGATCGAGACCGCCTCTAGCGTCTTGTCCTTTTTCCAGTGAAAAGCTAGATGGAATTAGAGGTCGGAGGTGTAGCCTTCCTAGCGAGACAAACTGCTCCAGGGATGATAGAGTTCCTATTAGACTCATCCAATTCCTGACTGAGCAACGTTCTCTCTTCAACATCTTTTGGATTACGAGCAGGGCTTGATCTATTCTGGGGGCCGACGGAAAAGCCCGAAAAACTGGACTGCGAATCTCCATCCCTAAATACAGAATAGTTTGGGATGGGATCAGCTGGGACTTTTCCAAGTTGACCAAAAGTCCCAATTCCTTGGTCAGATCTAAAGTCCAATTGAGATCCTTCAGACAGCGATGACTGGACGAGGCTCTGAGAAGCCAGTCGTCCAAATAAAGGGAGGCTCGGATACCCGATAAATGGAGGAATTTTGCCACATTCCTCATAAGCCTCGTAAACACGAGAGGAGCAGGACTTAGGCCAAAGCACAGGGCCCGAAACTGGAACACCACATTGTCGAACACAAATCTCAGAAAAGGTTGGGAATCTGAGTGAATGGGAATGGGGATGTGGAAGTAAGCGTCTCTTAGGTCGAGAGAGACCATCCAGTCTCCCTTTCTGACCGCTGCTAAAACTGACTTCGTGGTCTCCATGGTGAACTTTGTCTTTGTGACAAAGACATTCAGAGCACTGACGTCTAGCACCGGTCTCCAACCTCCTGTCTTCTTCGGTACTAGGAAGAGACGGTTGTAAAACCCCGGTGATTGAAAGTCCGAGACTTTGACCACCGCTCCCTTCTCTAGCAAAAGAGACACTTCTAGTTTCAGGGCTTGTCTCTTTGCTTCCTCTCGGTACCTGGGAGAGAGATCGATGGGGGACGTCGCTAGAGGAGGTTTGCGTACAAATGGGATTTTGTACCCCTCTCTGAGCAACCTCACAGACTGTTGATCTGCGCCTCTCTTCTCCCAGGCTTGCCAGAAGTTCTTGAGTCTGGCACCTACTGCTGTCTGAAGCTGCGGGCAGTCAGACTCTGCCTCGCGAGGACTTGGCTCCTTTCCTCTTTCCTCTCTTCCCTTCGGCACGAGTACTTCCCCTGCTGGGGGCTCTGCCACGAAAGGGCGGAATAAACCTGGACGCTGGAGTGTCTATCCTAGGTCTAGCAGACAAGGCAGACGAAGGGGTCCCTTTGCGAGCCGAGGACGCAACCAAGTCATGGGTGTCCTTCTGCACAAGAGACAACGATATTTCCTTAACTAAAAGTTCAGGAAACAAGAACTTAGACAAAGGGGCAAAGAGTAGCTCAGATCGTTGACAGGGCGTCACTCCTGCTGACAGAAAAGAGCACAGAGACTCTCGTTTCTTTAGGACTCCTGACGTAAACGAGGCGGAGAGCTCGTTGGATCCATCGCGGATGGCCTTATCCATGCAGGACATAATGAGTAAGGAAACATCTCTATCGGCTGATGAGATTTTCCTACTCAAGGCTCCCAAACACCAGTCAAGGAAGTTAAAAACTTCAAAAGCCCTAAAGATGCCCTTAAGTAGATGGTCCAGGTCTGAGGATGACCAACTAATCTTCGAGCGTCTCATGGCTAGGCGGCGGGGAGAGTCTACAAGACTTGAGAAGTCGCCCTGGGCAGAGGCAGGAACTCCCAAGCCGAGAACTTCTCCCGTGGCATACCAGACGCTCGATCTAGACGAGAGTTTAGTTGGGGGGAAGGCAAAGGCAGTCTTCCCTAAACTCCTCTTGGTTTCCAACCAATCGCTTAACAGCCGTAAAGCTCTCTTGGATGAGCGAGAGAGAACGAGTTTTGTAAAGGCTGGCATGGCAGCAGGTACGCCTAAAACAAACTCAGACGGCGGCGAACGAGGAGCCACAGAGACAAAGTGTTCAGGGAACAACTCTTTAAAAATGAGCATGACTTTTTTAAAGTCCATAGATGGCGGAACTGCTCTAGGCTCATCAATATCTGAAGGATGATCCTCAGGCTGAGGGTCAGCAACGTCCTCATCCGAAAGTTCCTCATCTGATAACTGATGAGAAACAAGCAAAGGGGAAGGCAATGCTTGAGACGCAGCGTCCGCCCGCACTGGTGCATAAGTGGCGGAGCAGGATGCAGCGTCCTGAAACTGCTGAACAGTCTGGGAACTGTCAACAACAACAACAGGTGCGTGAGGACGCACAGCGTCCACCCGAGACTGCTTAGACCGCCTGGGTTGTGCAGTCAAAACAACTCTAGGTTGCGGAGGTTGACGCACCGCGTCAAAACAAGTCAACTCTGATGGTTGGCGAACGTCCTGAAAGTCACCAGGCGCATCAGTGAGTTGCTTAACGTCCACATGCGGTTGAAAGTCCACACGAGACCGCATCGGGTGTGGTACAACCCCAACTGGTTGACGTGAGCTGGCTACACCAACGTCAACAGGACGCACAACAGAACGCTTGGGTGGCTGACGGCCAGGATCTCCATGAGATAAACGGCTAGGTTCAACGGAAACCTTATCTGCGTTGTAATCTTCCATAAGGGACGCAAGCTTAGACTGCATGTCCTGCAGTATAACCCATTTAGGGTCTACGGTAACGGGTGCGGTAACAGACGGGGTTAGCGTCTGAGACGGCACAACTTTGCCTTGCTTAGGCGGCGAGCAGTCATCCGATGACAGCAACGGGTCCGAACTGTCCCAATGACTACATACGGGACGTTGGACCTGTCCTGAAGGGACCGACTTGCGTTTCAAAGGCCTAGAAACCTTGCTCCATGGTTTCTTGCGTGAAACGCCTTCGGAAGACGAGGTAAAAATGGGCTCTCTCGTCTTATGGTAGGGGCGATCTTGACGAGATACGCCTGATACCATAGAGGGAACGTCTGTTCGCTGATCAAGGCCTCTCGAACCCATAAGTCGTACGACATTGCTTCTCCCCTGGGCTTGGGAGCTTGCAAGAGGTCCCGGACTAGGTGAACGACAGGCACGAACAGACGAACCCTCGGTCGCAACACTGTTCACAACACTTTGCGCACTAATCACTTTCCCACTTTCCGCCGTGGCACTGTGGCACTTAAGTTCCTTCACGTCAGCCATGAGTTGATTACGGTCACTTGCTAATGCTTCAACTCTCTCCCCCAAGGCATGAATAGCACGTAACATGTCTTGCATAGACGGTTCCTGAGTGCTAGGAGGGGGGTTAGGAACAACCACTACAGGGGAAGGATTAAGTTCAGGGGCATGTGGAGAGGAAAAATCTACGGACCTAGATGAACTTCTCCTTACCCTATCTCTCTCTAGTCTGCGTGTATACTTATCATATTCGATAAAATCGAATTCCGAAAGGCCCACGCATTCCTCACACCGATCTCCCAATTGACAGGTTTTACCCCGACAATTGGAACAAACAGTATGAGGGTCGAGAGAAGCCTTTGGAAGACGCCTATTACAGTCCCTAGCATTACACTTTCGAAATCTAGGTACTTGAGAAGGGTCAGCCATTTTGAATTAGTCAAAGAAAATTCCAAAAACAATCCAAGTCATCAACAAATAATCCGATTCAATAAAGAGTTCAAGAGTTTATGTTGAGGAAAAACACCTGTACTGCGAAAGCTCAAACCAAAATAAAGTACTTCACCAAATATGATGGGAAAACTCCAGGTTCTACAGCGAGTATAAGTACGTCTTGTCGTCAACGTCAACAGAGAAGAATTGAAGGTTTTGTTTACATTCAAGAGTGGTATCTGGCCGACAGTTGGCGCTGGTGGGCACACCCGCAACCTGCATAGCGATCGCTCGCGAGTTTTTTGAGTATGTTGTCTGTCGAGCCGCAGAGTTGCAGCTATTATATATTCACCGGCTAAGTTTAATATTTAAAAAATGTTATTTTCCTTAGTAAAATAAATTTTTGAATATACTTACCCGATGATCATGTAGCTGTCAACTCTGTTGCCCGACAGAAAAATATAAGGTCGGGATACGCCAGCGATCGCTATACAGGTGGGGGTGTACACAACAGCGCCATCTGTCGAGTAGGTACTCAGGTACTTCTTGTCAACAAGAACTCAATTTTCTCCTCGGTCCACTGGTTCTCTATGGGGAGGAAGGGAGGGTCCTTAAATTCATGATCATCGGGTAAGTATATTCAAAAATTTATTTTACTAAGGAAAATAACATTTTTCAATATTAATCTTACCCGATGATCATGTAGCTGATTCACACCCAGGGGGGTGGGTGGAGACCAGCATACATGTTAACATTAGAAGCTAAGTATCCCGTATTTCATTTTAGCAGTTATTCAAAATAACAAACATAAAATAAATAAGTACCTGGTAAGGAAGTCGACTTGAACCATTACTCTGCCTTTTTAAGTACGTCTTCCTTACTGAGCCTAGCGATCCTCTTAGGATGCTGAGCGACTCCTAGGTGCTGAAGTATGAAGGGCTGCAACCCATACTAAAGGACCTCATCACAACCTCTAATCTAGGCGCTTCTCAAGAAAGAATTTGACCACCCGCCAAATCAACCAGGATGCGGAAGGCTTCTTAGCCTTCCGTACAACCCAAAAAACAACAATAAAAAGCATTTCAAGAGAAAGATTAAAAAAGGTTATGGGATTATGGGAATGTAGTGGTTGAGCCCTCCCCTACTACTGCACTCGCTGCTACGAATGGTCCCAGGGTGTAGCAGTTCTCGTAAAGAGACTGGACATCTTTGAGGTAAAATGATGCGAACACTGACTTGCTTCTCCAATAGGTTGCATCCATAACACTCTGCAGAGAACGGTTCTGTTTGAAAGGCCACTGAAGTAGCGACAGCTCTAACTTCATGTGTCCTTACCTTCAGCAAAGCATGGTCTTCTTCCTTCAGATGAGAATGGGCCTCTCTAATCAAAAGCCTGATGTAATAAGAAACTGCGTTCTTAGACATCGGTAAAGCAGGTTTCTTGATAGAACACCATAAAGCTTCTGATTGTCCTCGTAATGGCTTTGTACGTCTTAAATAGTACTTAAGAGCTCTTACTGGGCAAAGTACTCTCTCTTGTTCGTTACCAACCAAGTTGGACAGGCTTGGGATCTAGAACGACTTGGGCCAAGGACGAGAAGGAAGCTCGTTTTTAGCTAAAAAACCAAGCTGCAAGGAACATGTAGCCGTTTCAGATGTAAAACCTATGTTCCTGCTGAAGGCGTGAATCTCACTGACTCTTTTAGCTGTTGCCAAGCAAACGAGGAAAAGAGTCTTTAATGTGAGATCCTTAAAAGAGGCTGATTGAAGCGGTTCGAACCTTGCTGACATCAGGAACCTTAAAACCACGTCTAGGTTCCAGCCTGGTGTGGCTAACCGACGCTCCTTTGAGGTCTCAAAAGACTTAAGGAGGTCCTGTAGATCTTTGTTGGTGGAAAGATCTAAGCCTCTGTGGCGGAAGACTGCTGCCAACATGCTTCTGTAACCTTTGATCGTAGGAGCTGATAGGGATCTTACATTCCTTAGATGTAAAAGGAAGTCAGCTATCTGCGTTACAGAGGTACTGGTTGAGGAAACTGCATTTGCCTTGCACCAGCTTCGGAAGACTTCCCATTTTGACTGGTAGACCTTGAGAGTGGATGTCCTCCTTGCTCTGGCAATCGCTCTGGCTGCCTCCTTCGAAAAGCCTCTAGCTCTTGAGAGTCTTTCGATAGTCTGAAGGCAGTCAGACGAAGAGCGTGGAGGCTTGGGTGTACCTTCTTTACGTGCGGCTGACGCAGAAGGTCCACTCTTAGAGGAAGAGTCCTGGGAACGTCCACTAGCCATTGCAGTACCTCGGTGAACCATTCTCTCGCGGGCCAGAGGGGAGCAACCAACGTCAACCGTGTCCCTTTGTGAGAGGCGTACTTCTGCAGTACCTTGTTGACAATCTTGAACGGAGGGAACGCATACAGGTCTAGATGGGACCAATCCAGAAGAAAGGCATCTACGTGAACTGCTGCTGGGTCCGGAATCGGTGAACAATAAATCGGGAGCCTCTTGGTCATCGAGGTAGCGAATAGATCTATGGTGGGCTGACCCCACAGGGCCCATAGTCTGCTGCAAACATTCTTGTGAAGGGTCCACTCTGTGGGGATGACCTGACCCTTCCGGCTGAGGCGATCTGCCATGACATTCATGTCGCCTTGAATGAACCTCGTTACCAGCGAGATCTTTCGATCTCTTGACCAAGTGAGGAGGTCCCTTGCGATCTCGAACAACTTCCTCGAATGAGTCTCTCCTTGCTTGGAGATGTACGCCAAGGCTGTAGTGTTGTCGGAGTTCACCTCCACCACCTTGCCTAGAAGGAGGGACTTGAAGTTTCTCAAGGCCAGATGAACTGCCAAAAGCTCCTTGCAGTTGATGTGAAGTGTTCTTTGCTCCTGATTCCACGTGCCCGAGCATTCCCGTCCGTCCAGTGTCGCACCCCAGCCCGTGTCCGATGCGTCCGAGAAGAGAAGGTGGTCGGGGGTCTGAACAGCCAATGGTAGACCTTCCTTGAGAAGAATGCTGTTCTTCCACCACGTCAGTGCAGACCTCATCTCTTCGGATATTGGAACTGAGACCGCTTCTAGCGTCATGTCCTTTCTCCAGTGAGCAGCTAGATGATACTGAAGGGGGCGGAGGTGGAGTCTCCCTAACTCGATGAACTGGGCCAGCGATGAAAGTGTCCCTGTTAGACTCATCCACTGCCTGACTGAACATCGGTTCCTTCTCAGCATGCTCTGGATGCATTCTTGGGCTTGACTGATCCTGGGGGCCGACGGAAAAGCCCGAAAAGCTCGACTCTGAATCTCCATACCTAGATAGACAATGGTTTGGGATGGGACGAGTTGGGACTTCTCTATATTGACCAGGAGACCCAATTCCTTGGTCAGATCCATAGTCCATCTGAGATTCTCCAGACAGCGACGACTTGACGGAGCTCTTAAAAGCCAGTCGTCCAAATAGAGGGAGGCTCTGATGTCTGCCAAGTGAAGGAATTTGGCAATATTCCTCATCAGTTTGGTAAACACAAGAGGTGCCGTGCTTAGGCCAAAGCACAGGGCTTGGAACTGGTACACGACCTTTCCAAAGACGAACCTTAGGAAAGGTTGGGAGTCTGGATGGACGGGGACATGAAAGTACGCGTCTTTTAGGTCCGAGACCATCCAGTCTTCCTTCCTGACCGATGCTAGCACCGACTTCGTCGTCTCCATTGTGAACGTCTGCTTGGTGACAAAAGCATTGAGAGCACTGACGTCCAGCACCGGTCTCCAGCCTCCTGTCTTCTTCGCTACCAGGAAGAGACGGTTGTAGAAGCCCGGGGATTGATGGTCCCGGACTATGACTACCGCTCCCTTTTGTAGCAAGAGAGACACCTCTTGCTGCAAAGCTAGCCTCTTGTCCTCCTCCTTGTAGTTGGGAGAGAGGTTGATGGGAGTAGTTGCTAGAGGGGGATTGCGCCAGAACGGAATCCTGTACCCCTCTCTTAGCAACTTCACAGACTGAGCGTCTGCACCTCTGCTCTCCCAAGCCTGCCAGTAGTTCTTGAGCCTGGCTCCCACTGCTGTCTGGAGAGGAAGGCAGTCAGATTCTGCCTTTTGAGGACTTGGAACCCTTCTTCTTTTTGCCACGATGACTGTCGGCACGGGTACCTCCTCTGCTGGAGGTTCTGCCACGAAAGGGCGGGATGAACCTAGATGCTGGTGTGTCCATCCTAGGTCTAGGCACGGAAGGTAAAGAGACTTTACGTGCGGAAGAAGCCACCAGGTCATGGGTATCCTTCTGGATCAACGAGGCAGCAATCCCCTTGATCAGCTCTTCCGGAAAGAGAAACTTGGAAAGCGGAGCAAACATCAACTCCGACTTCTGGCATGGTGTGATCCCCGCAGACAAGAAGGAGCAAAGATGATCTCTCTTCTTAAGCACTCCAGACACATACGAAGCAGCAAGCTCACCAGACCCATCCCGAATGGCTTTGTCCATGCTAGACATGATAAGCATGGCAGAGTCCTTATCCGAAGGGGAAGTCTTTCTGCTTAACGCTCCCAAACACCAGTCGAGGAAGTTGAAGATCTCAAAAGCACGAAAAACTCCCTTCAACAGATGGTCCATGTCAGAAAAGGACCAGCAAATCTTAGATCGTCTCATAGCCAGCCTGCGGGGAGAGTCAACCAGACTTGAGAAGTCGCCCTGGGCAGAGGCAGGAACTCCCAAGCCGGGTTCCTCTCCCGTGGCATACCAGACGCTAGATTTGGAAGCAAGCTTGGAAGGCGGAAAGATGAAGGCAGTCTTCCCCAGTTGCTTCTTGGACTGCAACCACTCTCCCAGTACACTCAAAGCTCTCTTGGATGAGCGCGCGAGTACGAGTTTCGTGAAGGCAGGAGCTGCTGACTGCATGCCTAAAGCGAACTCGGAGGGAGGTGAGCGCGGGGTTGCAGACACAAACTGTTCCGGATACAGTTCCCTAAACAGTGCAAGGACTTTCCTAAAGTCTAAGGAGGGAGGCGTAGACTTGGGTTCTTCAATGTCGGAGTGCGGATCGTCCAAATGCGCAGCTTCGTCGTCATCAGATACTCCATCATCCGAATGCTGAGGAGGAAGTGGCAAAGGTGGAGCAGAAAGCTGAACGGCTGAATCCGGCAGCACGGGTGCATGCGTAGCTGCACCGGATCCAACATCATGCCGCTGCTGGTCAGTCTGCGAGCTGGCAACAACAAAAGCGGAGTGCTGGTGCGTGGGAGGGACTGCCGTGGGTTGCGGAGCATGCCGCATTGCGTCAAAACACGGCAGCTTGACAGCACCTTCCCACTGCTGATGCGGTAGCTCACGCATGTCAACGGAGGGTGCAGCATGAACATGCGTCTGACAGGGTCGACTGCGCATCGGTGGTGGAGCTCTCACAGGTGGAGTGTGGGAGCAGGCAGCCGCAGTATCTGCTGAGCGCACAACCGTGGCAGGTTGTAGGTTAACAGGTGCAGTGTCAACCTTCTCAGCACGATACTCCTGCATGAAGGAAGCAAGCTGAGACTGCATAGTCTGCAGCATGGACCACTTAGGGTCTACCGTGGTTGGTGCGGCAACAGACGGAGTGGTTGCCTGCTGCGGAACCACTCTACCTCTCTTGGGAGGTGTGCAGTCTTCGGAAGACTGCGGCGAGTCCGAACTGACCCAGTGGCTACACCTGGGCCGTTGGACTCGCTCGGAAGGGACCTTACGCTTGAGAGGTCGTGAGACCTTGGTCCAACGTTTCTTCCTAGAAACTTCTTCCACAGACGAGGAATGAGTGGGCTCACTCGTCTGTTTGTGGATGGGACGATCTCTGACAGATACGTCCGCAACCACTGAGGGTACATCCGTACGCTGATCAAGGCCTGTCGAACCCTTTGGTCCTTCGACATTGCTTCTCCCCTGGGCTTGGGAGCTTGCAAGAGGTCCCGGACTGGGAGGACGACTGGCACGAACAGATGTACCCTCATGCGCAACACTGACACTGACACTTTTCACCTCACTTGCACTCACTACACTTCCCACTGCACTTTTCGCTTTCAACTCTTTGACATCGGCCAAAAGTTGATTCCGGTCATTAGCTAATGACTCCACTCTGTCACCAAGAGCCTGAATGGCACGCATCATATCCGCCATGGAGGGTTGAGCACTAGTAGCAGGGTCGGGAGTCACCACTACAGGGGAAGGAATAGGTTGAGGGGCATGGGAAGAGGAAAAATCAAACGAGCGAGAAGAACTCCTCCTGATCCTATCCTTCTCTAGCCTACGTGCATTCTTTAGGAATTCGTTAAAATCGAATTCCGAAAGCCCAGCGCATTCCTCACATCGATCTTCCAATTGACAGGATTTACCCCTACAATTGGAACAAACGGTGTGAGGATCTATGGAGGCCTTCGGAAGACGCCTAGAACAAGCCCTAACGCTACACTGCCTGTACTTAGGGACTTGAGAATGGTCAGACATCTTGAATTCTTGAATTAGCCAAGGGGGAAATCCAAAATCTAGCAAAGTTCATTAACAATTAATCCAAATCTAATCAAAAAGCTTGATAAGCTAATGATAATAGTTCCTGAATAGCGAAAGCTAAAATCTAGAGCGAATACATCACCAAAATCGTGAAAAACAACTCCAGAAACAACAGCGTATCCAAGTAGGTCTTGCCGGTGGCACGACAGAGGAAAAATTGAGTTCTTGTTGACAAGAAGTACCTGAGTACCTACTCGACAGATGGCGCTGTTGTGTACACCCCCACCTGTATAGCGATCGCTGGCGTATCCCGACCTTAGATTTTTCTGTCGGGCAACAGAGTTGACAGCTACATGATCATCGGGTAAGATTAATATTGAAAATTATATTTTTTAGGCAGAGACAGGTGGGACATGGAAACTAAAACCTTTATCTAATGGAGAAAAAGAAGGAAGGAAGCTAAAAAAATGGACTTTAATCCTAAAGGAAGCAATAGATCCAACTCTTTAGGAATTGCTGTAAAGGGGCAAAAGAAAAAATTTCTCAGGCTCTGTAGTAGGGAGAAATAAAACTAGGTGATAGTCTTGGATAAATGAGAAGGATAGAGTTTGCCTTTCTTTCAAGGTCTGTGGAAGAAAAGCAGAAATTGTACCTCTTGAGAAAGCATCCAAAAAGTGGGTGGCCAGCTCTAAGCCAACTGCCATCATACTCTTGTCCAAGTTTATAATTCTCTTGGGGAGCCCTTTGAAAATTAGATGTCTTGTATCAATGGTCTGTTTAAATTACCAAACTGTTCTCCTAAGCTAAGGAGGCAATATCAAATGTGACCAAAGTAACTGTAATGCCTAGCAATAGCTGAACATAAAATTTTTTGGAATAATCAATGGCAGAAAAAATGCCTTTGCCTACTGAGATTGCCTGAGTAGCAGCCACTTCTATACCTGGCTGAAAAACAAATAAGTAAAATAATTAATCGGGATATGCTTCAAACCATCAATTCAATTCAAAGCAGAGAGAGAGAGAGAACAACTTAGACCACCAGCACTTCCAGAGTTCTTGATACTGAAACTCCTCTCTAAAGTGAAGAGAACTATATAATCGATGTCAATTTCAAGCTATTCAATATACAAAGTACAGTATATCTTATTGGACTTTTCTTTTAAGTAAGGGCAAACCCACACCTCAAAAATAAGCATGCTATCAGTCAAAAAGAAAAAAAAAGTTGAACCATGTAATTAATCCTCTTAAACATTTAGTACTGTATAACTAAGATTTTGTGTTGTGTTTTTGATGATCTTTACTCTTAGATTCTTTGCATAGGACGTTTTGTTTTGACAGTTTCCTTAATAATCCTAGACAGAATAGCCTCCACTTACGTTAAGGCCAAGAGAGTTGCTGCCATGACCAAGCTGTATTTTATTACATTATCAATTAATCCTCAAATAGCAATGATGAAAAAGCAGGTCAAATGAACTCATCCTCGACTGGTTTCCCTTCAGGTAATATCCAATGTGCAGTCAATGTAGAGATAAAAAAAGTAAATACTGTATCCCTATCCTTATATACAAAAACTGCATGTTTTATCAAATAATAAAGCCTAAGCAACATACAAAATGAATTAGGAACAATGAATAAAAAAGCCAAAAAATATTAATAAAACAGAGAATAAAATTTCGTTCATAGATACTGTAGTCAAGAGAAATCCTAATGAAGAGTAATTATTACTATCACAGACTAAAGTACCGGTACCTAAATTTCAAGTACTGTAGTGCACATAAGCAACACCCAGTGAAAAGCACTAAATGGCAAAAAAACTTGAATCCTTGAATCAATAGGAAGAAAAACAAGATAATTTGCTTGATTAAGAGAAGTGCATGGAAGAGAGGAAGAGTCAAAAAGCTGGTAACAGTAACCTGGTATGCACTTTAAATATTTCAAACCTGATAAAAGCTTGAAAACTCAGCAATTTTCTTACATAAGAGGTTGGAAGCATAATATGAATTGTTAACTAGTAACCAAAAAACAATTAATTCTATTTAGTTACAGATTCTCACTACAGTTAGAAACTATGATTTGCACTGGTATCCAGAACATCTTGTTAACTACTCTAACCTTAGAGAGTTTTGGTCTCTAAAACAAATTCAAGAATTATACTAAAAAACTATATAGATTATACAAAAAAAATTTCCTTTAACTATAGAAATTTCCTGTGACACTATAAGGGCCCACTTTATACAATGTAAGTGACAAAACCTGCACGTTTCAACCCTTACATGGAATACCATAAGAGCTATAATTTCCATGTAAAGCACACATGGGAACTATAGAAGTTGTAAATAGCATCTACTCCTATCATGAATAATTAATCAATTCAATCAGCCAAAATTTAGCAAAACCACTGAATGATTTAAATGAAATTAAATTTTTTCACAAAATGAATTCCTCTATAATTAACCCTTTCCCAAAGAAAAAAATAACAAAAATAATGATGAGTATAATGGTTCCTTATGCAAATCATGCAGCAAAGAAAGATCAGTCAGTCATACACTAGCATAGATCAAGAACCAGGCTGTACTAAATATTGTGGAGGAGAAAATTACTGTTTAGTATTATTAATAACTTCCTATAAATACCATTTCTAGCATAAAGATGCTTAGTTAGATAACAAGGACATATGGTAATGGTAACCTTACTGTATATTAAAATACCAACCAGGCAAGGGAGTTCTTATCAATACATATGACCTTTTAAAAAAGTAAAGGAATGGTACTATTGGTCTTGCCTCCTTATTCAAAACACTACCCAAAGTATGAAGCTAACTCATAATTAAATAAACATATTCTTAAACTGAGAAACAGGCTAGAACTCCACAAATTGCACTGAGGACTCTAAAGTATTCAAGAGCGACTAATCCGTCTAAAATGAGGGAGAAACTGATCAGTCTAAAACAAGAAAGATAAAACCTAAGCAATCACCTTCATATGGTTCTACAGTTTTCAATCTTTTACATTTTGAAACTGTACTACTTCTTGTCTTACATTAAGGAATATGCCTAACAATACATAATTACTCTGATAATGATATCTGAATTTGAATTCTCATTATGATTATTAATGAATGTCTCAATAAATATTTACATATCTTCAATAACATCAATTAAAACCTACATTGCTTGGGTAAATATGCATCTTGAAACTCAGATACTCATCAACAGAGGTTAAAAAAAAAAAAAAATACCTATCAAATCACACCTAGTTTTCAGTTATTTACATTTTACTACGCTAAATCAGTTCACAGGAAGTGAGGTTAATATGAAGCTTTTGTGAAACTTTACAAAGTTTCCTATCTCACAACCTTACAGTAAACAAACCACAGTTTTACACAATCCCTTAATGAAAGTGCTGGTTGATGACTAGTTTGAAGTGGAAGAAGAGAGTTTGAAAATAAAATCATGTACAGTACAGTACTGTGGTTTGATAGATGGGTTGACATCAATCAAAATCACCAAAAAAGACATTTGGGTCCTCAAAAATATGTCATTATAATCTATGCAGTGAAAATTCATTACATATAGGTATTGAGGCTCCTCAGGTACAGAATCTTAGTAGCGGGTTACAAGAAACTAACTAAGAGTTGTGGCAATAAGGTATTCGAATAAGGGAGCCAAGATAGCAGGACTAGATGAACAATAGTATAAGTAAGGAAACACTTTATTGAAGGATTTGAAAAGTTTCAAGTGAAAAATTAATAGATGAGAAATAAACAATACCAACATAGTTTGACTAATGATAGTACCTAATATGATTGCTTCAAAAGAAAAGAATTAACACAGCTCAATCTGCATTTGTCTCTTTAATCTCATCAGATTAAAGAGACAAATACAGATTGAACTGTAAGGACATGGAGACAGATTGAGTTCTACTGACAAATATTGTAGATAGATGTACTGTAGTTGTAAAAACAAGAAAAAGACCGGAGTCAATGAGGCTAGATAATAAAAATTTGGTGGATGAAAAGAGGCAAGGCTTTGCAAAAGGCCTTGACAGTCTCGTGAATAGAATTGAATCACTATGAGGGCATTACAAGCCAACCCAGGGACTACATAAGTGTTATTCCCAAAGGTTAGATTCAATGCTCACTTTTTTCAAATATCATGCACAGAAACATTGATTAGACGTGAGTAGCACATATCTAGATTCTCTACACAGCAAAAACTTCTCAGTAATGTCTACATCTTGATAGTTAATAAAAACTTAGCATTACTCACTTTAGGGAGGAATAAGAAAAGCAGAACCACAGAAAGAGTAGATAAAAGACAAACATCTTTGAATAAATATGCACACACACTCAAGAGCTGAGAAGCAGACATTAAATGTTTGTCTGCGGCATGCTCTTTTTCTTCCTTTCTCTCATGCAATATGTAGGTATAAGTTTCACCTGCCCTTGATAGCCGAAGAGCTTGAAAAAGAAACATTATACAGAAGTGCAATTCTATTTTCCAGAATTATTTATACTTAGCTCTGGCAATTAAGGTATTGTATATTCAAAACTGTGATTTGTATGTACTGTATGTATGAAAGCAAAATATAACAACTGATTTTTCTAAGACAATACAGAAGAGCCTCGCAATAATGGATTAATTGGGGGAAAGGTTGTCTGTTATTGCAGAATGTCCCTTATGTCGGAAATATGTTTTCCCTAAGCATGATATCAGGTAAATTCATACAAAATTGTATGCAGAAATACTATGTATGACCAACACGCGGTAATATCTAAACAAGCATCTGAGATTAACAAGCTTTCATTTTTCATAAAAAGATGAAGAAAATTAAGACAAACTTTAATTGATTTACCTCATACTGTTGTATAAGACAATAGCTACATTATAAAACTATTTTAGCTACATTTAAAAACTGTGCATTAACCATGTTTTGGTTTTGTAAAGATGATGTTATTACACATTATTTTTTACTTACTGCAACCTTAAAAATTTGAAATAAATGGAATAAAGCCTAGTTTATACCATGTTTTTTTCCCAAAAGGGAAACCATTGTTTTATTTACGTTTCATTGCCAATCCAAACGCACAAACACATTTACACATCTAACGGTACAGTACTTGAATGATACTAATAGCTTTTAGTAAAGAATATGAAAACTATGGTAGTATATACCATATGGGTATTTATGCAATATTTTTTTATAAAAAGTTCGGAATAAGTTTGGATATATCAAGAATACTATTTGTTATCTATTTGTGCGCACATTCTCAATAGAGGTAGCTTTAAATCGGCTGATGGTGTCTGTGCTCAAATAAGAAAAGTTGATTTTATTGATATAGAATTATTCCTGGAATAGGCTACAGGATTTATTATGAACATACTGTATGCCAATATCTTTTATGTAAATAAATATAAAGTAAATATAAATATCTGGGAATAATGTACTTCTTACAGTGACCTTTACGCTACCTAGCCATGACTATTATTATCTGGATTTGGTTTGTTATATCTAGAATCCTTTATTAACTAGTCCATTATTGTGAGGTTCTATTGTACCATGATCCTACTACAAAAAACTTAGTATAACACAATAAGATTTACTATATCCTAAATTTTATGATTCTACTGAAAATGAAAAGCCTCTAATTACTTTCACAAGACTCTGATTTCACAAACTATCCATCTAGACACCACCAGAAGGGTAGATAATGAAAAAACACACTAACACAGATTGGCTAATGTGAGCACTTAATATGACTTTGCCCCAACAGAAAAAAATTTAACACATTCTGGGAGCCTTAAAATTCTTCATATTTCAAACCAACAAACCACTGCCTTTTTTTCTCATTTTTTGTTTTTGTTTTTATAGAAGGCCTTAACAGCTAACCAACAGAGACAGACCAGTTACTCTGAGCTATGGAGGATGGCTAAATTTAATTTTTTTCCTTTTTTTGATTCCTAATGCTTTTAGTCTTAATAGTTTATCACAAGGTAATGAAATTCAAATTAGACCAAAAGAAATACTAATAACATAAGAAACTTAAATTCCTCCCATGACAGTACAGTACTTCCATACTGTAATCTGAAATTTTTACAATTTCACAGAAAAAGTCAACTCGAAAAGATCAAGATTTTGATAAGACTTTAACTGAATTGTTTCCACACATTGATATTAACAGTTGATTATGTTGGACTAAACATTAACATGTTTAATTGTAGTGTTGGCTTGTTTCTGATTGGGCCTTAATGGGTACTGATAAAATTTTCTAGGGCTAAACAAGTGTGATCAATTCAATGGTGAGACAAAATAATTCAATTAGATAAATGTTATGGTGCAAGCACCACAATTTCATGAGGAGTTTGGTCTACAATACTATGGTTTATGAGATTCATTATTCCTTGCAGTGGGACACTTAATGAAGATGATAAGTTTAAGAGATGTTATATGATCGAAAAAAAGAACTGGCTTTGCTAAATCTGGTCTTGATGCTGTAGCTGTTATCATTTCTTTAAAAATAATTCACACTGATAGAAGTTCTAACCTTGCTGATAGTTCTATGAGGAGGCATTTTAACATTGGAGGAATGCTAATCCTCATTCTGATTCTACAAGCAATTTAAATCTAGCTGGGAAACATGGAGCATGGTTATCTATTTATGAGTTCATTATCAAAATGTATAAGGTGCATGTAGGAGGCAAACTCTACAGAATCTCATAAAAAATTTGTCTACACTTTTGAGAGTATCCTGATTGGTCTGGCCCTGCTGCTGGATAACAGTTAGGGCTTTTGTAAACTATGGTTATTTCAAGATATATAGTACTGTACAATCATTACTTTAACTATGATAAGTACTGACTGAATCTTAAAAGATGACCGAGATAAATCACTCTTTCAGGAAAGGTATGAAATTGTGACAAGAACTGCAGCAAATGTCCTTAGAATTCATCTTCATGTTCCAGCCCAACGATTCACTTCCTGTAAAAGGAATGACTTCCATTAATATAATTTCTTTAAAGCTTATTCATGGTTTATAAAGATATAATTTTATAAAATTCAATCAAACTGATTAATGCATTAAATATTTTCAAAACTACTGTACAGCATTATGGCTTTTACCCTCAACTCAAGACAAAATTTGAAACACAGGATATTTTTCTTATTTTACAAGTAAGTCTCACACCATGTAAACTACAATGCCCTCTCAAAAGAAGATGCAGGGTTGTTTAATTCTCAAAGCACATAATAGTGAAACCACAAAGAACATATTTTTGCCATCTTGCCACTAAGTGTTGCCCCAAATCAATCACAATTTTTAATACTTTTAAAACTACAGGATGCGGTTAACTCAAATAATCTTTTAATATACACTAATTGGCATAAAATAAAGCAAGGTCCTGGAAAATATTGGAAAGCAAATTGCTTTATGTGTCAAATAACACCATTCTCTAGAGATCTTGTAATGCTTAATAAGTACAATTCTTGAATTACAAACGCCTTCACCACATGCCCTTTTGACTTGCCATACCAATTTTTTAATTCACATAAATTAAGTAAATCAGTCATAGCTCTGTAGGGTTTTACTACTTACGTAGATATTACAGAGTAACAGAGGACATTAAGTGAGCATCCATTTTACAAGGAAGAGAATGAATTTTATCATAGAACTGTTTTACCTGCCTAAAAATTTAATCAAATTGTCTGCAAAAGTTTGTCTCTACACTTATTGTAAAACTAAATTTGCCATGTCTAAAAGTATTTGCCTAATAGTGGAGGAGTGTTGAGATAAAGGCTATTAGCCACTGATTTGTAAACAAAACAAGCACAACTATTCTTGTCGTGACAGCTCCTCCCATTCTACAGAGGAGGGAGGAGGGCTTCACATAAATATCTAGTGCTACTTGGGAGTTTATAAGGCAAAAATCCAATGAAGTCAAGCTTACTAAGCTATAAGTATTCCAATCGGTAAAATTAAGAAACTTTTGAGTTTGTACTGTATCAAAATGGGTTACCATCATTGAATACCAGACATAATTGATACAAACATTCTGTGACCATTAGAGGGGTCATAGGTATACAATAAGGGTGGCAGCTTCATTCCTGCAATCAACACAGAGAATTGCAAAACAACCATATTAAGAAGATGAAAAGGAAAGTAAGTCAAAATGAAGCATGAGAAGCTAAAGATGACAGGGGTAAAGAGTAATCATGCTGAGTGACTGCCTCAGAAGGTTCCCTTTTTAACAATTGACTCTGTATCAAGGCTGAGGTAGAGTACAGTGGTTACTATAGAAGTTCTTTGTACTTGTGTCAATATATCTGTCTTCCTCAGTAACTACATTATTTTGAAAAGATGTTTCACACATTATGCCTCTGCCAAACTTTTTAAAGACAATTCAAATAAACTAAAAGATTCCTTTTGGTCTGATGAAACTCTAGAATTCCAGAACGAAGGTTCAACATCATAAAAGTCACCTTAGAGCAAACACTATTGTGAGCTCTCACTAATATACTTAAGATCATCATTTACTGGTTTTAAGGTTGCTCAAAACAAGTAGAATAATGGGACAAGTCAGTGTTTTGTAGAACAGTGTCCTAAAAAGAGAAGATAACCACATATGTATGTCACATTATATCTCCCTCCAATCATGGACAAGGGAGGAGAGCAAGCAATTTCTGCTGAGGACTTAGGAACTGGATATATGGAGTGGCCCCATAGACGTCACTCTTAACTCACATGGACAGCTGAGTTGTAATTTTTGCCAGTAAAATCTATCAGGCCATAAGCTGGACTTGAACTTATGGCAAAGTTTGTGAGTTATAAATAATCCCACTTGGCTACCATAATGTCAGTTATATTTTATCAAATGTAGAGCAAACTCCTTTACCTAGGAGAATAGATAACAGCGAAGCTGGAATATGGCAGCTAAAATTACAACGAGGTCTAAACAACCGACAGGCAACCGCCCACTCGCTGCTCACTGACAACTCACTTATATGGCAGCCTGAGACTTTCTCAGGGGTTGGTGATGGCAGGAAAGTTTGAGTAAAGGACTCGGGTTTGTATAGTTAGGAAATACAGTACTGTATACAAATAGCTTTAAAAATTTGTGATTTATTCCTACACGAATACAAACCACCATCTTTTACCAAGGAGACTCATCCTTAGACGGGAGGAAGTCCCCTTCCTAATAGGCTGGAAACTTAATCTAGGAACTTGAAACTCGAGCATCTTAGACGCTAAAAGAGTAAGGGATTCTTACAACTCATGAATCCCAGAAGGAGAACCAGTGAATGTTTCTCCTTCTGGGATTTATGGTCCTGGCCATTAGGTTTGTACTCAAGCCAGAATCCTCTGCGTAGTTGACCTGGCAAAGTAATGCTCTGACTTGTAGGCCATTTTAGGATTATGGGTTTACCTGGCTACATATTAAGGAGTGTGGGGAAAAGACTCTCGTGCTTGAGCATGGAATAGCTACGAACTGAATGGGCTTACCTGACTCTGATATCAAATCCAACTGGCAAAGTTTTTTGATGCTGTGCCCCAGAGAGGATTCTGTGAGAGGACCCAATTTAGCTATACCACCTGCTAAGCAACTACAACAGGCCCTAAGGAGAACATATCCAGGGAATTGTGGGTCACAACTTGCAAGTAGTGAGCAGTGAACGTTGAATGACGATTCTACACACCTGGCTGAAGAACCTGCATCACAAAGAAATTCCTTTTAAAAGCTGGAGAGGTACTAATACATCTCATATTGTGAGCTTTTACTCGTGTGTTTTCCATGGAAGGTGAAGTGAGCATCCGAGAGATGACCTCTCTCAACAAGATCGAGATCGTATTCCTGGAAATAATAATCTTCAATATTCCCGTGCTCATGAAGAGATGCTGCAGGTGAGGTCTAATGGTCCTAGTTCACATGGGATAGCACTTAAGTGCTCTCACAGGACACAGTAAAAGCTGGTCAGGATCATTACTTACATTCCTGAGGCTCATAATCTGAAATGATAAAATTCTGGAATCAGGCAGTGATGGGCTTTGAGTTTTAGCAACAAAATTAGGGACGGAGAAGAGCAAGACGTGCCTTCACCTCCTTGAATGGGTGATTTTGAATGAGAGTCCATGGAGTTCGCCAACCTGTTTGGCTGAGCAGGAAAACTGTTTTCAGGGTAATGTCCCTGTCTCAACTAGATGGCAGGTCTGCTCAAAACTCCATATGAGCATAGAAATTTACTTCGATGAAGAAATATCTACTCTCTTTAATCTAAAGACTTGGCTCTAGGTCGAGCAATAGCCTTTTACTGCTGAAATGGAACAGGGTTTCTCATAAGGAGGTAGTACAAAAAGGTGGTGATTAAGGGAACACAGGCTCTGAGAGGAGAGATACCTCTCCCAATACACAAACCACAGACTATAGCCTTCTTGGCCCGGTTGACTGCCGCTGAGGATCTATGGAGGTATTCAAACATCTGTTGCGATGTCTCTCGAGAAAAGCCTTTCCTAGAGAGGATAGGCTGGGTTGTGATAGCCTATTGGAAATGTAACTGCCTGGTAATCTGATTGACTGGGGTTTGAGACCAGCTCAAGCTCTATAGTTTCTTATCTGCAACCTCACCATCTTTGTGAGATAAGGATGGAGGGTTTGGGAGAGCTTATATGGCCAGTCTCTAGGACATTGTTAGTGTCCCTTGCCTATGCCATTCTTTAAATCTCCACCTTCTTGTTGAGGAAGGTTGCAAATACGTCCACATTTGGTCTTTACTACCAACTCCAAATCTCTTAATACACTAAAGGATGTAGAGAACACTCATTTGGCTGTGCAATACAGTACTGTACCTGATTCCTGCTTAACTAATCGAATAGGACGTTTAAATTTTCTGATCTAAACTTTGGTAGAAGAATTCCCCTTAGACCTGCCCAAGACATGAATACTTCCTACATAGGGAACAATAACTGACCTGATGCCCCCCTTCAGAATGTAAACCAGTGCTATTTTGTAGTCTGAAAAAAATTCTTAGCACTTCCTCATCACCAGCCTGAGCCTAAAACAACCTTAATACAGCTAAATGCTCAAGAAAATAAATGTGTAAGGGTGATTCCCTTTCTGACATTCCTACGAATTATCCTTAAAAGAGAGATGTCGGGGAACTTTACTTCCAAGGAAACACCCTGAGTTATATAAGGATGCTTACTCCACTGTTTTAATATTCCAACTGGTTCTGAATACTCAGAATGCAAATTGTATCAAAATCGGAAGTCCTGTTCTAATAACTTCAACAAAAGCAAGAAGGATTAAACCCTCTTTTCTGACAGAAAAGCTCATAGAGGAACTGATGCTTTGATCATCCCTATTATTATTACTAGCCAAGCTACAACCCTAGTTCAAAAAGCAAAATGCTATAAGCCCAAGGGCTCCAATAGGGAAAAATGTTATTTTCATTAGTAAAATAAATTTTTGAATATACTTACCCGATAATCATGTAGCTGTCAACTCCGTTGCCCGACAGAATTCTACGGGAGGGATACGCCAGCTATCACTATACTAGAAGGGGGTGTACTCACCAGCGCCACCTGTGGCCAGGTACTGCAGTACTTCTTGTTGACACCACCTCACTTTTTCCTCGGTCCACTGGTTCTCTATGGGGAGGAAGGGCGGGTCAATTAAATCATGATTATCGGGTAAGTATATTCAAAAATTTATTTTACTAATGAAAATAACATTTTTCAATATTAAACTTACCCGATAATCATGTAGCTGATTCACACCCAGGGGGGTGGGTGAAAACCAGTGTACATGACTAAAGGATAGCTAAGTATCCCGTATTTCATATAATCAGTTATTTCAGAATAACAATGAAATAATAAGTACCTGGTAAGGAAGTCGACTTGAACCGTTACTCTGCCTTTATTAAGTTCGTCTTCCTTACTGAGCGCAGCGTTCCTCTTAGGAGGCTGAATCAACTCTAAGGTGCTAAAGTATATAGGGCTGCAACCCCTACTAAAGGACCTCTACACAACCTCTAACCCAGGCGCTTCTCAAGAATGAATTGACCACCCGCCAAATCAAAAGGATGCGGAAGGCTTCTTAGCCTACCGTAACAACCATAAAAACAACAATAAAAGCATTCAAGAGAAAGGTTAAAAAGGTTATGGGATTAAGGGAATGTAGTGGCTGAGCCCTCACCTACTACTGCACTCGCTGCTACGAATGGTCCCAGGGTGTAGCAGTTCTCGTAAAGAGACTGGACATCTTTAAGATAAAATGATGCAAACACTGACTTGCTCCTCCAATAAGTTGCATCCATTATGCTCTGCAGAGAACGGTTCTTATTAAAGGCCATCGAAGTGGCTACGGCTCTCACTTCGTGGGTCCTTACCTTCAGCAAAGCAAGGTCTTCCTCCTTCATGTGAGAATGGGCTTCTCTAATCAGAAGCCTTATATAATACGAAACCCCGTTTTTGGACATGGGCATCGAAGGTTTCTTGATTGCACACCATAAGGCTTCTGACTGTCCTCGTATAGGTTTTGACCTATTAAGATAATATTTCAGAGCTCTGACAGGGCAAAGAACTCTTTCTAGCTCGTTACCTACCATGTTGGAAAGGCTAGGAATTTCAAACGATCTAGGCCAAGGACGTGAAGGAAGTTCATTCTTAGCTAAAAATCCGAGCTGTAAAGAACATGTTGCAGATTCGGATGTGAACCCAATGTTCTTGCTGAAGGCATGAACCTCACTGACTCTTTTAGCTGTTGCAAGGCAGACGAGGAAAAGAGTCTTGAGGGTAAGGTCCTTGAAGGAAGCTGACTGGAGAGGTTCGAACCTAGGCGACATAAGGAACCTTAAGACTACGTCTAGATTCCAGCCTGGAGTGGGTAAACGACGTTCTTTAGAAGTCTCAAAAGACTTAAGGATGTCTTGAAGGTCCTTGTTGGAAGAAAGGTCCAAACCTCTGTGGCGGAGAACTGAAGCCAACATACTCCTGTACCCTTTAATCGTAGGAGCCGAAAGGGATCTCTCATTCCTTAGATGTAATAGGAAGTCAGCTATTTGGGTTACAGAGGTATTGGTAGATGAAACTGCATTGGCTCTACACCAGTTCCGGAAGACTTCCCACTTGGATTGGTAGACTCTACGAGTGGATACCCTCCTTGCTCTGGCAATCGCACTGGCTGCCTCCTTCGAAAAGCCTCTAGCTCTAGCGAATCTTTCGACAGTCTGAAGGCAGTCAGCCGAAGAGCGTGGAGGTTTGGGTGCAACTTGTCTACGTGGGGTTGACGTAGAAGGTCCACTCTTAGAGGAAGAGTCCTGGGGACGTCGACCAGCCATTGTAGTACCTCTGTGAACCATTCTCTTGCAGGCCAAAGGGGAGCAACCAGCGTCAGCCGTGTCCCTTCGTGCGAGATGAACTTTTGAATGACTCTGTTGATGATCTTGAACGGTGGGAATGCGTAAAGGTCGAGATGGGACCAATTCAGCAGAAAAGCATCCACATGAACTGCTGCTGGGTCTGGAACTGGGGAACAGTACAAAGGAAGTCTCTTGGTCATGGAGGTGGCAAACAGATCTATTGTAGGCTGACCCCACAAGGTCCAAATTCTGTTGCACACGCTCTTGTGAAGGGTCCATTCCGTGGGGATGACCTGATCTTTTCTGCTTAGGCGATCTGCTGAGACGTTCATGTTGCCCTGAATGAACCTCGTTACTAGGGTGAGGTTTAGACTTCTTGACCAAATGAGGAGGTCCCTTGCGATCTCGTACAGGTTCCTCGAATGGGTACCTCCCTGCTTGGAGATGTAAGCCAAGGCTGTGGTGTTGTCGGAGTTCACCTCCACCACCTTGCCTAGCAGGAGGGACTTGAAGTTCAATAGGGCCAAATGAACTGCCAGGAGCTCCTTGCAGTTGATGTGGAGCGTTACCTGTTCCTTGTTCCACGTTCCCGAGCATTCCTGTCCGTTCAAGGTCGCGCCCCAGCCCGAGTCTGATGCATCCGAGAAGAGATGAAGATTGGGGGTCTGAATCGCTAACGATAGGCCCTCCTTGAGAAGGAGGTTGGTCTTCCACCACAAGAGAGTGGTCTTCATCTCTTTGGTGACCGGGATAGAGACTGCTTCGAGCGTCAAATCCTTGTCCCAATGAGCTGCTAGATGGAATTGAAGAGGGCGGAGGTGGAGTCTCCCTAACTCGACGAACAGGGCTAACGATGACAGGGTCCCTGTGAGACTCATCCACTGTCTCACCGAGCAACTGCTCCTCTTCAGCATGCTCAGGATGCAATCTAGGGCTTGGCTTATCCTTGGGGCCGATGGAAAAGCCCGAAAATCCTGACTCCGAATCTCCATTCCCAGGTAAACAATGGATTGGGAGGGAATGAGCTGGGACTTTTCGAAGTTGACTAACAGACCCAGTTCCTTGATCAAGTCCAAAGTCCAGTTGAGACTCTCCAGACAGCGACGACTCGTGGAGGCTCTCAACAGCCAGTCGTCTAAGTAAAGGGAGGCTCTGATGTCGGATAAGTGGAGGAATTTTGCAATATTCCTCATCAGAAGCGTAAACACCATAGGAGCTGTGCTTAGGCCAAAACACAGGGCTTGGAATTGGTACACAACCTTTCCAAAAACGAATCTCAGGAAAGGTTGGGAGTCTGGATGAATAGGAACGTGAAAGTATGCGTCTTTCAGATCCAACGAGACCATCCAGTCCTCCTGCCTGACCGCTGCTAGGACCGACTTCGTCGTCTCCATAGTGAACGTCTGCTTGGTGACATAAGCATTGAGCGCGCTGACGTCCAGCACCGGTCTCCAACCTCCTGTCTTCTTGGCCACCAGAAAGAGACGGTTGTAGAAGCCCGGGGATTGATGGTCCCGGACTATAACCACTGCCTTCTTCTGTAACAGGAGCGACACCTCCTGGTGCAACGCTAGCCTCTTGTCCTTTTCCTTGTAGTTGGGAGAGAGGTTGATGGGAGAAGTGGTCAGAGGGGGTTTGCGGCAGAATGGTATCCTGTAACCCTCCCTCAGCCACCTGACAGACTGGGCGTCTGCACCTCTCTTTTCCCAAGCTTGCCAGAAGATCTTGAGTCTGGCTCCTACTGCTGTCTGGAGAGGAGGAGAGTCAGTGTTTGCCTTTAGAAGTCTTGGAACCTTTCCTAGACTTGCTCCTGGAAGAGTCTGGACGGGAGCTTCCTCGGCTGGGGGCTCTACCACGAAAGGGCGGAATAAACCTCGTAGCAGGCGTATCAGCCACTGGGGTGCGGTAAGTCCTGGGGACTGAGGGAGCAACCTTAGTCTTACGAGCTGAAGAGGCCACAAGATCATGAGTGTCTTTCTGAATCATGGCCGCAGACAAGTCCTTGATAAGTTCTTCGGGAAACAAGAACTTAGAAAGCGGAGCGAAAAGGAGTTGAGACCTTTGACAAGGTGTGATGCTGGAAGAAAGGAAGGTACAAAGTTGCTCCCTTTTCTTAAGAACTCCTGACACAAACATTGAAGCAAGCTCGCCAGATCCATCCCTAATAGCTTTATCCATGCAGGACATTAAAAGCATGGCCGAGTCTTTGTCCGCAGGGGAGGTCTTCTTGCTAAGGGCCCCCAGGCACCAGTCTAGAAAATTGAACATCTCAAAGGCACGAAATACACCCTTTAGTAAGTGGTCTAGATCGGAGAAGGTCCAGCAAACCTTAGAGCGCCTCATTGCTGTTCTACGAGGAGAGTCGACCAAACTTGAGAAGTCAGCCTGGGCAGAGGCAGGTACTCCCAAGCCTGGTTCCTCTCCTGTGGCATACCATACGCCCGCTTTAGAAGTGAGCTTAGTCGGTGGGAACATAAAGGAAGTCTTCCCTAGTTGCTGCTTAGACTGCAACCACTCCCCTAAAATTCTTAAAGCTCTCTTAGAGGACCTTGCAAAGACGAGCTTAGTATATGTTGACTTGACAGGCTGCATGCCCAGCGAAAACTCAGATGGCGGAGAGCGGGGGGTAGCAGAGACAAAATGGTCCGGGTATACCTCTCTGAAAAGAGCCAGGACCTTACGAAAGTCAATAGGTGGAGGAGAAGACTTGGATTCTTCCACGTCTGATGAGGGATCCAGGTGCGCAGCTTCCTCATCAGAAACCTCATCACCAGAGTGTAGCGAAGTGAGAGGTAATGGAACAGTGGTATGCTGAACAGCAGAATCTGAACAAGCGGGTGCAAAAACGCTTGTGGTTTCATCCTCAAGTCTCTGTTGATGAGTTAAAACCTGAGGTTCAGGCTGCAAAGGCTGGTCAAAAAGAGTAGCGGAAGGTAGGCGCATGGGTTGAGGAGGCTGACTCCTGGCATGAGTGTCTTGACTCAAGAGTTGCGCTTGCTGTAAGGGTTGCGGATGCGCAGTAGCAGGTTCCTGAGGAACGAGTTGAGGTTCCTGAGGTGTGAGCTGCGAGAGTTGAGGTAGCGGCTGCGCAGAACGCAGTTCTTGTCTCGCGAGTTGAGGTTCCTGAGGCGCAAGGCTAAAGTGTTGAGGCTCTCGCCTTGAGGAGGGTTGAGGTCGCTGCAGCGAGAGCTGAGGTGTCTGCCTCATGGATGGAAGAGGTTGTCGTACCTCAAGAGAGTGTTGCCTCACTGGTGGAACCGCAAGCGGAAGCGGAGGAAGTAAGGCATAAGCTTCCTGTTCCCATTGCTGAGGTTGCCTTAAGGAAGGCGGAGGTTGCTGCACACCGCTGGAAACTGGCAACTCAGTACGCGGTAAGGTATCCTGAGGAGCCTCAACATCGTACGCCTGGCAGACTGGACTGCGGTTAGGCGGAGCGATCGCAGGAGGAGGTGTAACCTTCTCAGCCTGACACTCACGCATTAAGACCGCAAGCTGTGACTGCATGGACTGCAGTAAAGTCAACTTGGGGTCGGCAGACACTAAGGTCTGCTGAGGCAAAGCCTTAACAGAAGATGAGGTCTGTTGCGGCAGCACCTTACCCCTCTTAGGAGGTGTGCAGTCACCTGATGACTGCGGAGAGTCAGAGCTAATCCAATGACTGCAGCCAGATTGTAGAGCTCTTGAGGTCTGGACTTTGCGTTTGAGAGGTCTTGAGACCTGAGTCCAGCGTTTTCTCCCTGACAATTCTTCAGCAGACGAGTAAAAGACGGGCTCAATCGTCTGCGGGTGGGAGTGACGGTCTCTGTAAGACACGCCCGCAACCACCGAGGATACTTCTGTGCGCCGATCAAAGCCTGCCGAACCCTTTTGCCCTTCGACATTGCTTCTCCCCTGGGCTTGGGAGCTTGCAAGAGGTCCCGGACTGGGAGGACGACTGGCACGCACAGAAGTACCCTCACGCACCACACTGACACTGACACTAGCACTTGGCACTGCACTGACACTAGCACTTGTCACAGCACTGGCACTATTACCTCCCACTGCACTTTTGACCTTAAGTTCCTTGACTTCGGCCATAAGAGACTTATGATCACTAACCACCGATTCCACTTTGTCACCTAAAGCCTGAATGGCACGCAAAACAACAGACATATCAGGTTGAGGGCAAATAGTAGGTTCGGGGGTAGCCACTACAGGGGGAGGAAAAGGTAGGGGATCATGAGGTGAGGAAAAAAGTGAAGAGCGAGAAGAACTCCTCCTAACTCTCTCTCTCTCTAACTTGGTTGAATATTTCAAGAATCGGACAAATTCAAGTTCCGAAAGTCCGGCTCATTCCTCACATCGATCTTCCAACTGACAGGGTCTTTCCCTACAGTCAGAACAAGCGGTGTGAGGATCTACCGAGGCCTTCGGAATACGCCTATTACAAGACCTACATCGTCTATGGGGTGGGGCTTGTGAAATGTCAGACATCTTGAATCAAAGAGTTAGCCAAGGGGGATTCCAAATCAAGCAAAAAGATCGTTAACCATTAATCAGAACTAAATAAAAGCTATCTAAGCTAATATAGAAGTTTTCCAGTATAGCGACAGCCGAAATCTGAGAGAAATACTTCACCAAAAGCCGTGAACAATACTCCAAGATCATAAGCGTATCCCAGAATGTCTTGCCGGAAGCACGACAGAGGAAAAAGTGAGGTGGTGTCAACAAGAAGTACTGCAGTACCTGGCCACAGGTGGCGCTGGTGAGTACACCCCCTTCTAGTATAGTGATAGCTGGCGTATTCCTCCCGTAGAATTCTGTCGGGCAACGGAGTTGACAGCTACATGATTATCGGGTAAGTTTAATATTGAAAAATAGCCCAGTGAGGAAAGGAAATAAGGAAATAAATAAATGATGAGAATAAATTAACAATAAATCATTCTAAAAACAGTAACAACATCAAAACAGATATGTCCTATATAAACTATTAACAATGTCAAAAACAGATATGTCATATATAAACTATAAAAAGACTCATGTTAGCCTGGTCAACATAAAAACATTTGCTCCAACTTTGAAGTTTTGAAGTTCTACTGATTCAACTACCCGATTAGAAGATCATTCCACAACTTGGTAACAGCTGGAATAAAACTTCTAGAATACTGTGTAGTATTGAGCCTCATGATGGAGAAGGCCTGGCTATTAGAATTAACTGCCTGCCTAGTATTACGAACAGGATAGAATTGTCCAGGGAGACCTGAATGTAAAGGATGGTCAGAGTTATGAAAGATCTTATGCAACATGCATAATGAACTAATCGAACGACAGTGCCAAAGATTAATATCTAGATCAGGAATAAGAAATTTAATAGACCGTAAGTTTCTGTCCAACAAATTAAGATGAGACTCAGCAGATGAACACCAGACAGGAGAACAATACTCAAAAAAGGTAGAATGAAAGAATTAAAACACTTCTTCAGAATAGATTGATCACCGAAAATCTTGTAAGATATATAGAATTATTATTATTATTACTATCCAAGCTACAACCCTAGTTGGAAAAGCAAAATGCTATAAGCCCAGGGGCTCCAACAGGGAAAAATAGCCCAGTGAGGAAAGGAAATAAGGAAATAAATAAATGAAGAGAACAAATTAACAATAAATCATTCGAAAAAAAGTAACAACATCAAAACAGACATGTCCTATATAAACTATTAACAACATAAAAAACAAATATGTCATAAATAAACTATAAAAAGACTCATGTCCGCCTGGTCAACAAAAAAGCATTTGCACCAACTTTGAACTTTTGAAGTTCTACTGATTCAACTACCCGATTAGGAAGATCATTCCACAACTTGGTAACAGCTAGAATAACACTTCTAGAGTACTGTGCAGTATTGAGCCTCATGATGGAGAAGGCCTGGCTATTAGAATTAACTGCCTGCCTAGTATTACGAACAGGATAGAATTGTCCAGGGAGATCTGAATGTAAAGGATGGTCAGAGTTATGAAAAATCTTATGAAACATACATAATGAACTAATTGAACGACGGTGCCAGAGATTAATGTCTAGATCAGGAATAAGAAATTTAATAGACCGTAAGTTTCTGTCCAACAAATTAAGATGAGAATCAGCAGCTGAAGACCAGACAGGAGAACAATACTCAAAACAAGGTAGAATGAAAGAATTAAAACACTTCTTCAGAATAGATTGATCACCGAAAATCTTGAAAGACTTTCTCAATAAGCCTATTTTTTGTGCAATTGAAGAAGACTCAGACCTAATGTGTTTCTCAAAAGTAAATTTGCTGTCGAGAATCACATCTAAAATTTTGAAAGAGTCATACAAATTTAAAGAAACATTATCAATACTGAGATCCAGATGTTGAGGAGCCACCGTCCTTGACCTACTTACAATCATACTTTGAGTTTTGTTAGGATTCAACTTCATACCCCATAATTTGCACCATGCACTAATTCTAGCTAAATCTCTATTAACAGATTCACCAACCCCAGATCTACATTCAGGGGATGGAATTAATGCAAAGAGAGTAGCATCATCTGCATATGCAACAAGCTTGTTTTCTAGGCCAAACCACATGTGCATATACAGTAGTATGAAGAGTAATGGGCCAAGAACACTACCCTGTGGAACACCGGATATCACATTCCTATAATCACTATGGTGCCCATCAACAACAACTCTTTGAGAACTATTACTTAGAAAATCAATAATAATGCTAAGAAACGACCCACCCACTCCCAACTCTTTCAGTTTGAAAACAAGGGCCTCATGATTAACACGGTCAAAGGCAGCACTAAAATCAAGGCCAATCATACGAACTTCCTGACCACAACCAAGGGATTTCTGTACAGCATTGGAGATTGTAAGAAGGGCATCACATGCTCCAAGGCCTTTACGAAAACCAAATTACAAACTAGGGAGTAGATGATTACCTTCAGCAAATCTATTAAGACGTTTTGCCAGAAGACGTTCAAAAACTTTAGATAATATGGGAGTTATGGAAATTGGGCGGTAATCATTGGGACTTGAGCTACAGTATTTGAAATAACTTTATGACACTGAATTTATCACACTGACTAGGAATATCAATCGCCTTTGCAACATGGCCCATCATACCTGATCAATCGAAATCTTTTCAGGGAATGTTTAAAATTCAGTCGGTTGCCTAGATACAACAGAACTCTTATGCCCAGAAACCTCAACCTGAGTATTCTGGGAAAGACAACCTTCTGCTGACAAGGATCTTTGCAGGTATGCCTGAGGTTAAACACAGAACAGAGGCTGCCATCCCTCGCCCTTAAACCCGCACCCCGGTGAATATTTGAGAAGCAATCCTGAGACCAAATTCTGTTCGTGTAAACTATCCACTCTTGAAAACTCAGGATTTACTTTTTATTCACTAATAGGAGTAACCTTTCCACCTGAGCTAGGCAATTGAGTCTTACCCAAATATAGAAGTACTAGCCCAAACATTAATACCATTAAGGGAAATCTGAAATGAGCTAGTGGCCAAACCAACACTAGGCAGAACAGTATTAGGGTCATACCATCTAAATCACGATGAAACATTTCTCAGCCTGAGGCAAAAAATCATGATACAACTGTTTTTCAGTCTGAGGCAAAAATTCATGATGCAACTGTTTCTCAACCTGAGGAAAGATCTTTTAAAAACTTATTCAAAACTGGCATCATAAGATAAAAGGCTGCTCACAAGTGGTTACTTTGGTGGAAGAAGGATACTGTATTAGGATCCCAACTCCAAACCCAAGTCACTATCTTGGAATCTGGAAGTCCTAAAGAGCTTACCATACTACGGATAAAAAGGCAGGCAAGAGTTTCACAACAGAATAACCACAAGTAGTTTGAGAGCGCGAGGCTTTCGGGGAGCCATCAACTTAACAATGTGGAGAGCACGAGGCTTTCAGGGAGCCATCAACTTAACAATGTGCTATGTACCATCAGAACCCTTACTAAATGGTACACAAGAACCACAGTCCAAAATATAGTGAGTTGGCCTAGGGTTTAAATCAAGACAGGTTGGACTAGGATCACTGCCTCTGCCCAAAGGCTCATTATCCTTTTTCGCTTGCATGCAAACTGTAATTCGATACGAGCGATTAATAAGTTACATTCAAAACAAGGATTATCTAAATCATAATGCTGCCCTCCACATTTGACACAAAGGGAATGGGGATCCTATTCATATAGCAATAACACCCCATGAATATTTAACCTAAAAATCCACATGAAAACCGATCACATCTTTGATTAATCTAAAGCTAAATAATACCTTTACACTCAAAACACTAACTGAATTTGCAGAACAAAAGATGTGTTTAGCCAGAATAACTGTACTGAGTATACTGATATGATGTCAAGCACTCTCATTGCCTTACACTCCCATATATGCATAATACAAGCCTATAGGGGCATGGCTATCAAAGAGAAATAAAATGAGAAATTTTAAGTTTTAGAATAAACTTTGCCATTTAACTAGCTTAGAGAAGAAAGCCAGATGAACCTCAACTGAGATTCATAAATATAATAATGCTCTTATTTCTATACTGTTCTAAACAGTCTATAGTAGTGAGGTACCAAGTTGTTATGGCTGTCATGATTACCAAACCATTCATACAAATGAAAACTGTGCGCTAAGAGTAAGCATAAGAATTTATATATTTCTCTTCCAAACAAATAGATCTATATGCAAAAATATCGTGACAATTGTAAGTATAGTACACAATGGAAAAAACAAGGTAATAAAAAAGATACAACAGATTAATGCACTCTGTTTTTTCTTTTTACTATCATGCATATGATGACTGCAAACAAAATAATTTTAAAACTTACCAGCAAGATATCCCATTTTCCTATAGGAACCTTTATCAATAAACTAGTCTTTTCTTAATAAGACAGCTATTGTATAGATCTTCCATTCACCTTGATCCACTTCTCATTGAATCTGTCCTTGTTGAAGTTTAGCAATAAATGAAGAGGTTTCAGTAACATTCTTTAAAGGATTTTAACTGGAAAATTACACATTTCATCAATTTTCTTAGATATTGACTCTCTTCTTTCCAGTAGTGATATTCCAGCAATCCATCTTACCATCCTCAGCTTGGTTCTTTCCAACAGTCCCTCCTCTTTCTTCGTAAGTACCTGAGTTTCCTACCCAATATAATAGTAGGGGCCTGATAACTGTCTCAAAGATCTTCATTTTGAGTCAAAATGTTATTTTTATTAGTAAAATAAATTTTTGAATATACTTACCCGATAATCATGTAGCTGTCAACTCCGTTGCCCGACAGAATTCTATGGAGGGATACGCCAGCTATCACAATACTAGAAGGGGGTGTACTTACCAGCGCCACCTGTGGCCAGGTACTATAGTACTTCTTGTTGACACCTCCTCAATTTTTCCTCGGTCCACTGGTTCTCTATGGGGAGGAATGGAGGGTCGATTAAATCATGATTATCGGGTAAGTATATTCAAAAATTTATTTTACTAATAAAAATAACATTTTTCAATATTAAACTTACCCGATAATCATGTAGCTGATTCACACCCAGGGGGGTGGGTGAAAAACCAGTGTACAAGACTAAAGGATAGCTAAGTATCCCGTATTTCATATAATCAGTTATCCACAATAACAATGAAATAATAAGTACCTGGTAAGGAAGTCGACTTGAACCGTTACTCTGCCTTTAATAAGATCGTCTTCCTTACTGAGCGCAGCGTTCCTCTTGGGAGGCTGAATCAACTCAAAGGTGCTAAAGTATACAGGGCTGCAACCCATACTAAAGGACCTCATCACAACCTTTAACCTCGGCGCTTCTCAAGAAAGAATTGACCACCCGCCAAATCAACAAGGATGTGGAAGGCTTCTTAGCCGACCGTACAACCCATAAAAAGTATTCAAGAGAAAGGTTAAAAGGTTATGGGATTATGGGAATGTAGTGGCTGAGCCCTCGCCTACTACTGCATTCGTTGCTACGAATGGTCCCAGGGTGTAGCAGTACTCGTAAAGAGACTGGACATCTTTGAGATAGAATGATGCGAACACTGACTTGCTTCTCCAATAGGTTGCATCCATAACACTCTGCAGAGAATGGTTCTGTTTGAAGGCCACTGAAGTAGCCACAGCTCCCACTTCATGTGTCCTTACCTTCAGCAAAGCAAGGTCTTCTTCCTTCAGATGAGAATGTGTTTCTCTAATCAGAAGCCTGAATAGTAAGAAACTGAGTTCTTAGAACTTGGAAAAGAAGGTTTCTTGATAGCACACTATAAGGCTTCTGATTGTCCTTGTAAAGGTTAAGACCTTTTTAGATAGTACCTAAGAGCTCTAACTGGGCAAAGTACTCTCTTCAGATCATTCCCCACCAAGTTGGACAGGCTTGGGATCTCGAACGACTTAGGCCAAGGACGTGAAGGAAGCTCGTTTAGCAAAAACCGAGCTGCAAGGAACATGTAGCCGTTTCAGATGTGAAAACAATGATCCTGCTGAAGGCGTGGATCTCACTTACTCTTTTAGCTGTTGTCAAGCACACGAGGAAAAGAGTTTTTAATGTGAGGTCCTAAAAAGAGGCTGATTGGAGAGGTTCAAATCTTGATGACATAAGGAACCTTAGGACCACGTCTAGATTCCAGCCTGGAGTGGACAACCGACGTTCCTTTGAGGTCTCAAAAGACCTAGGGAGGTCCTGTAGATCTTTGTTGGTGGAAAGATCCAAGCCTCTGTGGCGGAAAACCGCTGCCAACATACTTCTGTAACCCTTGATCGTAGGAGCTGAAAGGGATCTTACTTTCCTTAGATATAACAGGAAGTCAGCAATCTGGGTTACAGTGGTACTGGTTGAGGAAACTGCATTGGTCTTGTACCAGCTACGGAAGACTTCCCCTTGAGACTGATAGATTCTGAGAGTGGATGTTCTCCTTGCTTTGGCAATCGCTCTGGCTGCCTCCTTCGAAAAGCCCCTAGCTCTTGAGAGTCTTTCGAAAGTCTGAAGGCAGTCAGACGAAGAGCGTGGAGGATTGGGTGTACCTTCTTTACGTGAGGTAGACTTAGAAGGTTCACTCCTAGAGGAAGAGTCCTGGGAATGTCGACCAGCCATTGCAGTACCTCTAAGAACCATTCTCTCGCGGACCAGAGCGGAGCCAACCAACGTCAGCCGTGTCCCTTTGTGAGAGGAGAACTTCTGAAGTACCCTGTTGACAATCTTGAACGGCGGGAATGCATACAGGTCGAGATGGAACCAATCCAGCAGAAAAGCATCCACGTGAACTGCTGCTGGGTCTGGAATCGGAGAACAATACAACAGGAGTCTCTAGGTTATCGAGGTAGTGAACAGATCTATGGTTGGCTGACCCCACAGGGCCCAAAGTCTGCTGCAAACATTCTTGAGAAGGGTCCACTCTGTGGGGATGACCTGACCCTTCCGTCTGAGGTGATCTGCCATGACATTCATACCGCCCTGAATGAACCTCGTTACCAGTTAGCTTTCGATCTTTAGACCAGATGAGTAGGTCCCTTGCGATCTAGAACAACTTCCACGAAAGAGTCCCTCCCTGCTTGAAGATGTAAGCCAGGGCTGTGGTGTTGTCAGAGTCCACCTCCACCACTTTGTTAAGCTGGAGGGACTTGAAGTTTATCAAGGCCAGAATAACCGCCAACAACTCCTTGCAATTGATGTGAAGTGTCCTTTGCTCCTGATTCCATGTTCCCGAGCATTCTTGTCCGTCCAAAGTCGCACCCCAGCCCGTGTCTGATGCGTCCGAGAGGAGACGGCGGTCGTGTTTCTGAACAGCCAAAGGTAGACTTCCTTGAGAAGAAAGCTGTTCTTACACCACGCGAGAGAAGACCTCCTCTCTTCGGAAACAGGAACTGAGACCGTCTCTAGCGTCATGTCCTTTATCCAGTGAGCAGCTAGATGATACTGAAGGGGGGGGAGGTGGAGTCTCCCTAACACGATGAACAGGGCCAGCGATGAAAGTGTCCCTGTTAGACTCATCCACTACCTGACTGAGCATCGGTTCCTTCTCAGCATGCTCTGGATGCATTCTAGGGCTTGGAAGATCCTTGGGGCCGACGGAAAAGTCCGAAAAGCTCGACTCTGAAGATCCATACCCAAGGAGACAATGGTCTGGGATGGAACGAGCTGAGACTCCTCAAAATTGACCAGGAGGCCCAGTTCCTTGGTCAGATCCATAGTCCATTTGAAAATCTCCACACAGCGACGACTTGTGGGAGCTCTTAAAAGCCAGTCGTCTGACGGAGCCGGACACAAGATCATGGTACTGCTGCACAGTCTGTGAACTGTCAATCATGGGCAAGCGAGGAAGTACAGTGACAACCCGAATCTGTCTAGACTGTCTGGGTCGTACAGACAACTCCTTATCGGGTTGCTGAGGTTGCCGCACTGCGTCACAACAAGTCACTTCTGTTGGTTGTTGAACGTCTTCCCCGTGACACATTGACTCCGTAAACAAAAAATCCTCTAACAAGGACTAAGCTTGGACTGCATGTCTTGCAACACAGCTCAAGGTCTATGGGAGCAGGTGTGGTAACAGACGGGATTAGCGACTGAAGTGGAACCATTACCTTCCCTGGAAGCATGTTATGCTTAAATAAAAGTCCATAGGAGGCTATGCAGCTAAAGGCTCCCTCCAAATGACAGAGTCCTCAAGGGAATATCAGAAGGAGGGAGAAAAGAACTTTCTCATCTACAGGGACCATATCCTAGAAAAGCTAAGTTCTCTCAGTGAGGGTTCACTGGTGCAAAAGCAGCAGACTAGAAGGCAACGTTATGAAACTGCTTGACAGTCTAGTGAGTTGGCAACAACCAAAGATGTGTGACTGAGAAGCATGCGGTAAGGTATGCAGAGCATGTTGTATGCAGAGTTGTTGTATGCAGAGCATGCTGTATGCAGAGCATGCTGTATGTAGAGCATGTTGTATGCAGAGCATGCTGAATGCAGAGCATGCTGTATGCAGAGCATGTAGTATGCAGAGCATGCTGTAAGCAGAGCATGCTGTATGTAGAGCATGCTGTAAGGTAAGCAGAGCGTGTGCATGGCGTTTAACATTTCTCAGAAATTCCATGACCAGTGCTAGAGTGCTTTATGCATGCTTGCATGGGGTTTTAATATCAACATAATATTTACCTTACATTCATAACTCATGATTCATATTCTTGTCATATTTTGCGATATTGTTAAAAAATATCTTGCAAGGAATACAAATATATTTTTATAAGTAATACAAATAACCTCCATTATCATAAGGTTTGAAAATGGAGGTAAGGTATGCTGAACAGCAGAGTCAGAACGAGCTGGAACAACAATAGTTGTGGTTTCCTCTTCAAGACTCTGTTGAGGGAACACCTGAGGCTCAGTCTGCAAAGGCTGATCAAAGGAAGTAGCAGAAGGTAGGCGCATGGGTGGAGGAGGCTGACTCCTGGCATGAGTGGCTGAACTCAAGGGTTGCGCTTGCTGAGTGGTTGGCGGATGCGCAGTAGCAAGTTCCTGAGGAACGAGTTGAGGTTCCTGCGGTGTGAGCTGAGAGCGAAAAGGTAGTGGCTGCGCAGAACGCAGTAAAAATCTCGCAAGGTGAGGCTCCTGAGGCGCAAGGCTAAGGTGTTAAGGTGCTTGCCTTGAGGAGGGTTGAGCTCGCTGCAGCGAGAGCTGAGGAGACTGACTCATGGATGGGAGAGGTTGTACCTCAAGCGAGTGTTGCCTCACTGGTGGAACAGCAAGTGGAAGCGGAGGAAGAGAGGTATAAGCCTCCTGTTCCCAATGCTGAGGTTGCCTTAAGGAAGGCGGAGGGAGCTGCACACCACTGGGATCAGTAAACTCATAACGTGGCTCAACATCGTACGCCTGGCAGGTGGTACTGCGGTCAGGCGGAGCGAGCGCAGGCGGAGGGAGCGCAGGCGGAGCGAGCGCAGGCGGAGCGAGCGCAGGCGGAGGCGCAACCTTCTCAGCCCGACACTCACGCATCAAGACCGAAAGTTGTGACTGCATGGACTGCAGTAGAGTCAACTTGGGGTCGGCAGACACTAAGGTCTGCTGAGGTAAAGCCTTAACAGCAGAGATCTGTTGCGGCAGAACCTTACTCCTCTTAGGCGGAGTGCATTCAACTGATGACTGAGGAGAGTCAGAGCTAACCCAATGACTGCATCCGGGCTGTTGAACTCTAACTTCGTACGTCTGGCATAGGTCTGGACTTTACGTTTAAGAGGTCTTGAGACCTGAGACCAGCGTTTTCTCCCCTAAATTTCTTCTGCAGACGAGCAAAATAAGGGCTCAATCGTCTGCGGGTGGGAGTGACGGTCTCGGTAAGACACGCCCACAACCACCGAGGATACTTCTGTGCGCCGATCAAGGCCTGCTGAACCCTTTTGTCCTTCGACATTGCTTCTCCCCTGGGCTTGGGAGCTTGCAAGAGGTCCCGGACTGGGAGGACGACTGGCGCGCACAGAAGTACCCTCACGCACAACACTGACACACTTTGCGCTAATCACTTATCACTTTGATTTTCTGTTTGCACTTATTTCACTGAACTCGAAACTTTAAGTGGTTTGTACCTGAAACACGCAATTCTATCCTTTCTCAAAAGTTAGTAATTGCGAAAACAGAATTACAATGTAACAGAAAAATCTAATGAAAGATAAATAATTCAGTGGCTGGAAAGAGACTAAACACTAGATCACTCTAGAAACGTTTACCTTCTTCCCCTAAAGAGACTAGGGAGAAGAGCAAAAACGATAACAACGTTACTCGCTTGAACGAAACGTTTATCCTCCTCTTTCTCCCTCCGTCTCTATCTCTCTCTCTCTCTCTCTCTCTTGACTTAGAACCTGAGAGAAGAGCCCAATCATATATCGTTAAAACATATTATTGTTAAAGGAAAAAACTGAAATATTTCCCAAAATGAAAAGTTCCTTTATTAGGATTAAAACCATTAAGTTAAGAAAGAATGAACAAAACGCTAGACACGGTTACTCTTACTGCAACGTGAAACCGTGAAAATTCTTTCTCTATCGTAACGATAGAGCGCAAGTTGAACGTTCTGAACGTCAACAACTGCAGAGACAAAACAAAACGTTAGTTCAACTTTGAAAACAGTACTAGACTATCAAAGAAATTCTTTCAAAGACATTAAAATAGCATAATATGTATCAGGTAAAACCGAAATGACGGGCTCAATGTTAATTAACTTCGGTACCAAGAAAAGACCGCCTACTATTAGGAAGGTCGAATATAAACAAATATAAAAATTAATTTTAATAAGTTTATAATAAAAGGAAGTTAATCGAAGAGGCCTATAAGAGGCGGAGAGATATAAAATAAATCTATAACTTTTGTTAAGCAAAATTAAGAAAGAGAGTCTATACTCTCTTAGACACCAACACTTCCGTCTAAGGGAAGGGTCGGCCATTTAAAGGTGAAAGAGAGTTCATACTCTCTTCGTCACCATAATTAATCAAATTAATTCCAAAAGCTAACTAAGCTAATATAGAAGTTTCCAGTAAAGCGACAGCCGAAATCAAAGAGAAATACTTCACCAAAGTCGTGAAAATACTCCAAGAACATAAGCGTATCCCAGAACGTCTTGCCGGAAGCACGACAGAGGAAAAATTGAGGAGGTGTCAACAAGAAGTACTATAGTACCTGGCCACAGGTGGCGCTGGTAAGTACACCCCCTTCTAGTATTGTGATAGCTGGCGTATCCCTCCATAGAATTCTGTCGGGCAACGGAGTTGACAGCTACATGATTATCGGGTAAGTTTAATATTGAAAAATGGCATTGTCTTGTCTAAAAGAACTCCAATTACTTCTCTCAATTTTTGTCTTGCTTCTTTCACTCGGTTTCACTGCTTTTTCAGTACCTCCTTCTTCTAGTTATTATTAATTCCAAGTGGTTTGACTCGTTGTGTTTTAGCATTGTACCATCTCCCACTTGAATGTTTACTTCTTCGTGCCCTTTACTACTAACCTTAGCTCTGTCTTTCCAATGTTTACCTTCAATCCTTTCCTTTCAAGGGCTCCTTTCCATGATGACTGAATCATCAGCTCCCACAATTCTTCTTTGTTCCTTAATTCGGATAAAAAATTGTTTATAATGACAAGGAATTGAACAAGAATGGACTAAGAGCAGATCATAATGATGAATGAACAGGGATGAACTAAGAGCAGATCTCCGATGGAGGCCAACCTTCGCAAGGAATGCCTGTCTCCTCATATCCTGTCTGAATGGTGGTTCTTACCCCTCATACATCATCCTCTTTAACCTCTTTCTCAAACATCAATAGACAAACCTTCTTGGTACCCTGTCAGAAGCCTTTGAAAGATCCATAAAAAACATGTAGTTTCCTGCTTCCTCCTAGATATTTTTCTTGGACTTGTTTTACTATAAAGACAGCATCCACTGTACTCATAACCCCAAACTGCTGCTCATGTATATCCATTAACTCCCTCAATCTCCTTTTTACTATTCTTTCTAGCATCTTGAATACAAGCTCCCAATGCTATGCTGTATTCCTCTGTAATTCCCACAGTTAAACACATCCATTTCTTTATATAATTCAATCATCTAACTATCCTCCTAGTCTCTTGGCATTTCCTCTACATCAATGACTTTTTTCAATAGTGTATGCACCCATGAATTTCATAGATTTCCCAATGTCTTACTCATTTCTATTGTTGCTTCTGATATTCCAGCAGGTTTATTTCCATTTCCTTTCTTTATAGTATTTCCGACTTCACTCTCTCTCATGTTTACTATTGGTCCTTCTTCAAGACGAACATTCTCCAGTTCTTCACAGTGATTAATAGTTGTGAGAAATGGTACTGTACTTCCATTTCACTTAACTACTTCTTCCTCAGTTAAAATATTTCCATTTTTATCTTTAATAATTCCTACATCTCCTACATCCTGCCAGTCTTTTTTTTTTTTAATTCTTCTGTTCCGTTGATTATCTTCTCTCCCTCCAGCGTTACCATCATCTCATATCACTCTCACCTCGCTTTCCCCTTTGCTATCGCTACCATTCTCTTTGTTTTCCTTTTTATTCGTCTCTATTCCTCACTAGTTTGGTAGTTGTTGTTTTTTTCCATATGAATCCCATTAATTATAAATATCAATAACTACAAACACTCATATGCTGGTGATATCATGACAGGATGTAACTCTAAGAAAAATTCTGAATTTACCAAAACCAAAGAAGCGAAAAGGATTTGAATCAGAGCTATGCTGGCACATAAGATTGACTGGGGTTCCAATACAGAAGACAAGGTTGCTACACAGCTGCATGGCAGTTGACTGATATCCAGTACTGTATGATGGTTCTCTTGAAGAAGTAGTAGAGTGGTTATATTTAATGTGAATGCTACCGCCTCCTTATGTTGCCAAGGTTAGGGTGGACAGTTAAGTACAGTAGACAAAGATTTCATGGCCTCCCTGAAAAATAGTTTTCTTGTTGAATACAGTAATAGTTTAGATTGGAAAAAAAAAAATAACAAAGTTGTGAAATGTTTAACCTGGGAAAAATAAAAGTTTAGCCTAAGTTGTGTATAATAATCTGTAACCCTGGGTAGAACACAGTACAGTATCTTAGTCTTCAACTGAAATTATCTGAAATACTGTACAGTACAGTATTACCAGATAAGTCAGGAAACATAAATTCCCTTAGTTAAAGTACTATACAGTATTATAGTGACAGCTCAAAATACTAGAATTCATGTTCAGTGGCTTCAATATTCACTGTTTTAAGAACATTTTAATGTTTACTCAGTACTTTATAAAAAACATTTCAATGTTTACTCAGCCCTAACTTTACTTAAGACCCTGAAATAAAGACTCCTTTTAAATTAACACTTTGGCTTCAGAGAAGAGAAACTCACCAGGCCCTATAGAAAGGACCAATGGCTCCTTGCAGCATTTATGCAGTCCTCAGCTGCCCAGCTTCCAAAGGTTGGATGGTGCCGGTGACAAGATACAAATAGCACTTCTTTCACCAAGATCTGTTTTAAAGTAAAATGAATTAAACTTCATTTCTAGATATAATTGTACAGCATTAATGATACAAAATGTACCTCTAATATTTGGTATCATAAGTGATAAGTTTTCTAACCCAGAAATTAGGTTACTCTGTTTAATAACAATGAGGCTATGATGAAAAAGAGCATGAACATTTGTTCTGTCTATGAGACTGACTCGGATCTACTATTTTCAGATACTAACCAGGCAGGATAATATTAATACTGTATAGTATCAGTACTGTATCATCATAACATAAATTAAGTAAATCAGTGAATGAAATTCATAGATTTCTCTAGGACTAGTCTAAAGGGTATGAGCTTGTTAAACTTATAACCAGAAAAAGCTGAAATAGGTCAGTGCATAAAGGAGGAAGATGGATGGCTTAAGACAGAAAATACTGGATTTGAAATCAAGGAGGCTAGCCGCAAGAAAACTTTAGAAACCTTTTATGTGGACTGTGTCCTTATGGGAACTTGCTTGCCTTATTTAAAGAAATGACAGCTGTCTAAACAAAATAGTGATGGCATACATTTTACTAAATTTCAGGTACATATTTCAGAAATTGCCCAATAGGTAACTTTGGGGATTCTATTAGCAATCCTCCAGCTTGTCCACAGTTTGATGAAGAACAAACCCATTTTATGATCTAATAAAGATGAATAGACTAGAAGTACTGAATACACTTTAATCCTTGCAATTTTTTCTTTTCACTACAGCATATACCCATACACTAGCTAGGCTGACAATAACATTTCTAGTGAGTGTACAAGTGATAACCAATCCATATGTACATATGTAGATAATTAACTTTGTGTATGTACTGTACAAGTTTATTTCTCTCTGTACCCCTCCTAAAAAACTATAACAAATGGCAATGAACAGTATAGCACAACTGAGAAAAAAATACATGTACAAAAGGTACTACACATCAACACTTTCTCTCTATCTCTACCACTACTTTTCATACACAAATATGATATTCCAGTAATACCCTACAAATAATGTAAACATTCTAATAGAGCCTCCCACTTACCCAGAAGTATATTTTGTTAGCTGTGTAAATTTGTTGCCCAGATGCTGAATAGTGGAATCAAAGTCAATCTTCCTATTTCTGGTGTTTGCCATAAGTTCTTGAATAGCTGATTATTAGACAATGATTTATTCATATCTTGGATATAATCACTAGCTTCTTGATGGCCAATATGTCCTTCAGAAATACTGTACAACTTGTGGAGTTCTTCTAAATATAAAAAGTAACATCCAAGATAACCTTGGTGACATATTACTCAAACCTAATATTTGTAGAAGTGCAAGGTACTTTGATTTCCTTAATTGAGAGGCTATTATGCATACAATTTCCAATTTACTTATATGTGGCAATACTAAAATTTGATGTAATACTTGTTGGCCTTGACAGAGATCAGCATGTCTTACATAATGCTACTGCTCCGTAATTTTCTTTGCATAGGTACATAATATTCTCACTGATTCAAACACAGTATTTTACCTGACAACACTTTGCATTACCTTTGATGTCAGGATTTTTTATTTATAATCAAAACTACATCTAATTTTTCCAAATTAGTCCTTGTTACTACAGGTTCTCTATCTTCAGAGATAATGGTTGTGCCACACTTTTCTGACCTTCCACTCTATCATTGTTGGATTACTTTTCTATCTGGCTATCTAGAGTACTTCGGGATGTCATACTGTAACTGGCACTTACTTTACAGACCATCAGCATACAAATTTTGTATAATTGGCCCCCTTTCATGATGCTGAGTAATAGAGGCATTTAATTTCTATCATTATGAAACTGAAGACAACTCTTCCTAGTAGATACACTCAACAAATTATTTTAGTTGTTTTATCTTTGTTTCTCTTCACTTCCTCATATACAGGGTACATTCACTTTTCTCTTTTTCCCATCTGGGTAGTCTATTCCATGGAGCCTTATTATTCAAGCAAATAGCCAATTAGGGTTGTTCAAGTGCTCCCCTGTTGATAATGGTAATACAGTATTAGAAAGGATACACTGTGTACACTGTGATAATAAGTCATGGATACAGTGCAAATCTATCAAAGTTTCTCGCTCTACCAACACAAAGAAATCACATGACAAGCCGTAAAGTGCAGCTTGTCATGTGATTTCATGTCGTTTCAAAACAGTGGACAGAATTGCTATGTAATCAGATGATGACGGACTTGAATGCAATATGATGGCACTCTTGAATAAGTAGTAGGCCGAATACTGATAACATGACTGACACAACATCCTTGCATTGTAAAGGTTGGGATGGACATCCTGCTCATTAAGGACTTCAATACTATTCTGAAAATAAAGAAAGTTTGCTTCAAGGACATTATAGTACAGTGTATCAAAATTTGATTAAGTAAAATATTTGACCAGGGAAAGATACCTGAAGTACAATACAGTACAGTATAGGATAAATATATAAGCGACCATATGGTAAAAAGTAGTCCTTTTCTAGAAGGAAAATGGTCATAAATACCTGATCGGTAATTCAACAAATATTTATTTAATTCTAATAGTGTATAACAACATAATTAAAGATCGTGAAATTACGTACCTATAGTTTATGTTCATTAAGTAGTCCTTGGAAAGCCATGTTCTCAACAAGATTTCACTCCCCAAATCCTTGTGAGCAGGTGATATTGATTACAGGGTATAGCATTATACGAGTACAAAACATTTGTACTGTATACTAATTTAATTTATTGAAAGATATGGTGCACCAGAATTAACAAAAATTGACATTGTCAAAAAAAAAAATATACAACAGAACCACGGATAAAATATGTATTTGCTCTCGAACAAACTGGTGTCGAGGGAAATTTATGAAAAATCTCTGCCATACACAAACCTAATGATGATTCAGGAGGTCAAATGAGCAATTGCAATGAGATAAAATCTATAGCTCAGATGTATATCAACACCAGCATAATAACCCCTCAAGCAAGGCTTTCACAGCATAGTACAATCAGTTTTTGCATATCTCTCTCCAAGCGCAACTCACAATATAATGTTAACTATTTTGACCAATTTGTATTTTTTTTTTTATGTTTTACTATATCTTCATACAAAATAGAGCCTAAGATGGTTGGTGGTAGTGATAGGCCCCAAAAAAGAGAAACATGACTGAGAAAAGACATTATTGCATAAAATGTTATTTTTATTAATAAAATAAATTTTTGAATATACTTACCCGGTGATCATATAAGCTGTCAGCTCTGCTGCCCGACAGAAAAACCTAAGGACAAAATACGCCAGCGATCGCTATACAGGTGGGGGTGTACATCAACAGCGCCATCTGTCGAGCAGGTACTCAAGTACTCCATGTAAACACAGAACCAATTTTCTCCTCGGTCCACTGGGTCTCTATTGGGGAGGAAGGGAGGGTCCTTTAATATATGATCACCGGGTAAGTATATTCAAAAATGTTATTTTTATTAGTAAAATAAATTTTTGAATATACTTACCCGATAATCATGTAGCTGTCAACTCCGTTGCCCGACAGAATTCTATGGAGGGATACGCCAGCTATCACAATACTAGAAGGGGGTGTACTTACCAGCGCCACCTGTGGCCAGGTACTATAGTACTTCTTGTTGACACCTCCTCAATTTTTCCTCGGTCCACTGGTTCTCTATGGGGAGGAAGGGAGGGTCAATTAAATCATGATTATCGGGTAAGTATATTCAAAAATTTATTTTACTAATAAAAATAACATTTTTCAATATTAAACTTACCCGATAATCATGTAGCTGATTCACACCCAGGGGGGTGGGTGAAAACCAGTGTACAAGATTAAAGGATAGCTAAGTATCCCATATTTCATATAACAGTTATCTCAAATAACAATGAAATAATAAGTACCTGGTAAGGAAGTCGAATTGAACCGTTACTCTGCCTCTTTTTTAAGTTCGTCTTCCTTACTGAGCGCAGCGTTCCTCTTGGAGGCTGAATCAACTCAAAGGTGCTAAAGTATATAGGGCTGCAACCCCTACTAAAGGACCTCTACACAACCTCTAACCCAGGCGCTTCTCAAGAATGAATTGACCACCCGCCAAATCAAAAGGATGCGGAAGGCTTCTTAGCCTACCGTAACAACCATAAAAACAACAATAAAAGCATTCAAGAGAAAGGTTAAAAAAAAGGTTATGGGATTAAGGGAATGTAGTGGCTGAGCCCTCACCTACTACTGCACTCGCTGCTACGAATGGTCCCAGGGTGTAGCAGTTCTCGTAAAGAGACTGGACATCTTTAAGATAAAATGATGCAAACACTGACTTGCTCCTCCAATAGGTTGCATCCATTATGCTCTGCAGAGAACGGTTTTTATTAAAGGCCATCGAAGTAGCTACGGCTCTTACTTCGTGGGTCCTTACCTTCAGCAACGCAAGGTCTTCCTCCTTTAAGTGAGAATGGGCTTCTCTAATCAGAAGCCTTATATAATACGAAACCCCGTTCTTGGACATGGGCCTCGAAGGTTTCTTGATGGCACACCATAAGGCTTCTGACTGTCCTCGAATAGGTTTAGACCTATTAAGATAATACTTGAGAGCTCTGACAGGGCAAAGAACTCTCTCTAGTTCGTTACCTACCATGTTGGAGAGGCTAGGTATTTCAAACGATCTAGGCCAAGGACGTGAAGGAAGTTCGTTCTTAGCTAAGAATCCGAGCTGAAAAGAACATGTTGCAGATTCGGTCGTGAAACCAATGTTCTTGCTGAAGGCATGAACCTCACTGACTCTCTTAGCTGTTGCAAGGCAGACGAGAAAAAGAGTCTTGAGGGTAAGGTCCTTGAAGGAAGCTGACTGGAGAGGTTCGAACCTAGGTGACATAAGGAACCTTAAGACTACGTCTAGGTTCCAGCCTGGAGTGGATAGACGACGCTCTTTAGAAGTCTCAAAAGACTTAAGGATGTCTTGAAGGTCCTTGTTGGAAGAAAGGTCCAAACCTCTGTGGCGGAGAACTGAAGCCAACATACTCCTGTACCCTTTAATCGTAGGGGCTGAAAGGGATCTCTCATTCCTAAGATGTAATAGGAAGTCAGCTATTTGGGTCACAGAGGTATTGGTAGAGGATACTGCATTGGCTCTACACCAGCTCCGGAAGACTTCCCACTTAGATTGGTAGACTCTACGAGTGGAAACCCTTCTTGCTCTGGCAATCGCGCTGGCTGCCTCCTTCGAAAAGCCTCTAGCTCTAGCGAATCTTTCGACAGTCTGAAGGCAGTCAGCCGAAGAGCGTGGAGGTTTGGGTGCAACCTGTCTACGTGAGGTTGACGTAGAAGGTCCACTCTTAGAGGTAGAGTCCTGGGGACGTCGACTAGCCATTGAAGTACCTCTGTGAACCATTCTCTTGCAGGCCAAAGGGGAGCAACCAGCGTCAGCCGTGTCCCTTCGTGCGAGATGAACTTCTGAAGGACTTTGTTTATTATCTTGAACGGTGGAAATGCGTAAAGGTCGAGATGGGACCAGTTCAGCAGAAAAGCATCCACATGAACTGCTGCAGGGTCTGGAACTGGGGAACAGTACAGCGGAAGTCTCTTGGTCATGGAGGTGGCAAACAGATCTATGGTAGGTTGACCCCACAAGGTCCAAAGTCTGTTGCACACACTCTTGTGGAGGGTCCATTCCGTGGGAATGACTTGATTCCTTCTGCTTAGGCGATCTGCTGAGACGTTCATGTTGCCCTGAATGAACCTCGTGACTAAAGTGAGGTTTTGACTTCTTGACCAAATGAGGAGGTCCCTTGCGATCTCGTATAGGCTCCTCGAATGGGTCCCTCCTTGCTTGGAGATGTAAGCCAAGGCTGTGGTGTTGTCTGAGTTCACCTCCACCACCTTGCCTAGCAGGAGGGACTTGAAGTTCAGCAGGGCTAAATGAACTGCTAGTAGCTCCTTGCAGTTGATGTGGAGCGTTCCCTGTTCCTCGTTCCACGTTCCCGAGCATTCCTGTCCGTTCAAGGTCGCACCCCAGCCCGAGTCCGATGCATCTGAGAAGAGATGAAGATTGGGGGTCTGAATAGCCAACGATAGGCCCTCCCTGAGAAGGAGATTGGTCTTCCACCACAAGAGAGTGGTCTTCATCTCTTTGGTGACTGGGATAGAGACTGCTTCGAGAGTCAAACCCTTGTCCCAATGAGCTGCAAGATGGAATTGAAGAGGGCGGAGGTGGAGTCTCCCTAGCTCGACGAACAGGGCCAGCGATGAAAGGGTCCCTGTGAGACTCATCCACTGTCTCACCGAGCAACTGCTCCTCTTCAGCATGCTCATGATGCAATCTAGGGCTTGGCTTATCCTTGGGGCCGATGGAAAAGCCCGAAAATCCTGACTCCGAATCTCCATTCCCAGGTACACAATGGATTGGGAGGGAATGAGCTGAGACTTTTCTATGTTGACTAACAGACCCAGTTCTCTGATTAAGTCCAAAGTCCAGTTGAGACTCTCCAGACAGCGACGACTCGTGGAGGCTCTCAACAGCCAGTCGTCTAAGTAAAGGGAGGCTCTGATGTCCGATAAGTGGAGGAATTTTGCTATATTCCTCATCAGATGCGTAAACACCATAGGAGCTGTGCTTAGGCCAAAACACAGGGCTTGGAATTGGTAGACAACCTTTCCAAAAACGAATCTCAGGAAAGGTTGGGAGTCTGGATGAATAGGAACGTGAAAGTAGGCATCTTTCAGGTCCAACGAGACCATCCAGTCCTCCTGCCTGACCGCTGCTAGGACCGACTTCGTCGTCTCCATCGTGAACGTCTGCTTGGTGACATACGCATTGAGCGCGCTGACGTCCAGCACCGGTCTCCAACCTCCTGTCTTCTTGGCCACCAGAAAGAGACGGTTGTAGAAGCCCGGGGATTGATGGTCCCGGACTAAAACCACTGCCTTCTTCTGTACAAGGAGCGACACCTCCTGGTGCAACGCTAGCCTCTTGTCCTCTTCTTTGTAGTTGGGAGAGAGGTTGATGAGAGATGTGGTCAGAGGGGGTTTGCGGCAGAATGGTATCCTGTAACCCTCCCTCAGCCAACTGACAGACTGGGCGTCTGCACCTCTCTTTTCCCAGGCTTGCCAGAAGATCTTGAGTCTGGCTCCTACTGCTGTCTGGAGATGCGGAGAGTCAGTTTTTTCCTTTAGAAGCCTTGGAACTTTTCCTAGACTTGCTCCTGGAAGAGTCTGGACGGGAGCTTCCTCGGCTGGGGGCTCTACCACGAAAGGGCGGTATGAACCTCGTAGCAGGAGTATCAGCCACTGGGGTGCGATAAGTCCTGGGGACTGAGGTAGCAACCTTAGTCTTACGAGCCGATGAGGCCACAAGATCATGTGTGTCCTTTTGTATCAGGGCAGCAGACAAGTCCTTAACAAGCTCTTCGGGGAACAGGAACTTCGAGAGCGGAGCGAAAAGAAGTTGAGACCTTTGACAAGGTGTGATGCTGGAGGAAAGGAAGGAACATAGCTGTTCCCTTTTCTTAAGAACCCCTGACACAAACATCGAAGCAAACTCGCCAGATCCATCTCTAATGGCCTTATCCATGCAGGACATTAATAGCATGGCAGAATCCTTGTCCGCAGGGGAGGTCTTCTTGCTGAGGGCCCCCAGGCACCAGTCTAGGAAGTTGAACATCTCAAATGCTCTAAAAACACCCTTCAGGAAGTGATCAAGGTCTGAGAAGGTCCAGCAAACCTTAGAGCGCCTCATTGCTGTTCTACGAGGCGAGTCTACCAGACTTGAGAAGTCAGCCTGGGCAGAGGCAGGTACTCCCAAGCCTGGTTCCTCTCCTGTGGCATACCAAACGCCCGCTTTAGAAGTGAGCTTAGTCGGAGGAAACATGAACGAAGTCTTTCCAAGGTGTTGCTTAGTCTGCAACCACTCCCCTAAGATCCTTAACGCTCTCTTAGAGGACCTTGCTAAGACTAGCTTAGTATAAGTAGACTTAGCTGGCTGCATGCCCAGCGAAAACTCAGATGGCGGAGAGCGGGGGATAGCAGAGACAAAGTGGTCTGGGTAAACCTCCCTAAACAGAGCCAAGACCTTACGAAAGTCAATAGAAGGTGGAGAAGACTTGGATTCATCCACGTCTGATGAGGGATCCAGGTGTGCCGCCTCATCATCAGACGCCTCATCACCAGAGTGTAGCGAAGAGATCGGTAAGGTATGCTGAACAGCAGAGTCAGCACTAGCTGGAACAACAATATTAGTGGTTTCCTCTTCAAGACTCTGTTGAGGGAACACCTGAGGCTCAGACTGCAAAGGCTGATCAAAAGAAGTAGCAGAAGGTAGGCGCATGGGTGGAGGAGGCTGACTCCTAGCATGAGTGTCTGAACTCAAGGGTTGCGCTTGCTGAGTGGTTGGCGGATGCGCAGTAGCAAGTTCCTGAGGAACGAGTTGAGGTTCCTGAGGTGTGAGCTGTGAGCGATGAGGTAGAGGCTGCGCAGAACACAGTAATTGTCTCGCGAGTTGAGGTTCCTGAGGCGCAAGGCTAAGGTGTTGTGCTTGCCTTGAGGAGGGTTGAGCTCGCTGCAGCGAGAGCTGAGGAGACTGACTCATGGATGGGAGAGGTTGTTGTACCTCAAGAGAGTGTTGCCTCACTGGTGGAACTGCAAGTGGAAGCGGAGGAAGTAAGGTATAAGCTTCCTGTTCCCATTGCTGAGGTTGCCTTAAGGAAGGCGGAGGGAGCTGCACACCACTGGAAACAGTAAACTCAGAACGTGGTAAGGTATCCTGAGGAGCCTCAACATCGTACGCCTGGCAGGCAGTACTGCGGTCAGGCGGAGCGATCGCAGGAGGAGGTGTAACCTTCTCAGCCTGACACTCACGCATCAAGACCGCAAGTTGTGACTGCATGGACTGCAGTAGAGTCAACTTGGGGTCGGCAGACACTAAGGTCTGCTGAGGTAAAGCCTTAACAGCAGAGATCTGTTGTGGCAGAACCTTACTCCTCTTAGGCGGAGTGCATTCAACTGATGACTGCGGCGAGTCAGAGCTGATCCAATGACTGCAGCCCGGTTGAGTTCTTGAGGTCTGGACTCTGCGTTTGAGTGGTCTTGAGACCTGAGTCCAGCGTTTCTTCCCTGACAACTGATCAGCAGACGAGTAAAAGACGGGCTCAATCGTCTGCAGGTGGGAGTGACGGTCTCTGGAAGACACGCCCGCAACCACCGAGGATACTTCTGTGCGCCGATCAAGGCCTGCCGAACCCTTTTGCCCTTCGACATTGCTTCTCCCCTGGGCTTGGGAGCTTGCAAGAGGTCCCGGACTGGGAGGACGACTGGCACGCACAGAAGTATCCTCACGCACCACACTGACACTGACACTAGCACTTGGCACTGCACTGACACTAGCACTCGTCACAGCACTGGCACTAATTCCACCCACTGCACTCTTGACCTTAAGTTCCTTGACTTCGGCCATAAGAGACTTATGATCACTAACCACTGACTCTACTTTGTCACCTAAGGCCTGAATGGCACGCAAAACAACAGACATATCAGGCTGAGGGCAAATAGTAGGTTCGGGGGTAGCCACTACAGGGGTAGGAAAAGGTAGGGGATCATGAGGTGAGGAAAAAAGTGAAGAGTGAGAAGAACTCCTCCTAACTCTCTCTCTCTCTAACTTGGTTGAATACTTAAGAAGACGGACAAAATCAAGTTCCGAAAGTCCGGCGCATTCCTCACATCGATCTTCTAACTGACAGGGTCTTTCCCTACAGTCAGAACAAGCGGTGTGAGGATCTACCGAGGCCTTCGGAATACGCCTATTACAAGACCTACATCGTCTATGGGTGGGGGCTTGTGAAATGTCAGACATCTTGAATCAAAAGAGTTAGCCAAGTGGGGTTTCAAAATCAAGCAAAAGATCGTTAACCGTTAATCAGGACTAAATAATAGCTATCTAAGCTAATATAGAAGTTTTCCAGTAAAGCGACAGCCGAAATCTGAGAGAATACTTCACCAAAAGCCGTGAAAATACTCGAAGATCATAAGCGTATCCCAGAACGTCTTGCCGGAAGCACGACAGAGGAAAAATTGAGGAGGTGTCAACAAGAAGTACTATAGTACCTGGCCACAGGTGGCGCTGGTAAGTACACCCCCTTCTAGTATTGTGATAGCTGGCGTATCCCTCCATAGAATTCTGTCGGGCAACGGAGTTGACAGCTACATGATTATCGGGTAAGTTTAATATTGAAAAATTTATTTTATTAATAAAAATAACATTTTTCAATATTAAACTTAGCCGGTGATCATATAAGCTGATTCACACCCAGGGGGGTGGGTAGAGACCAGCATTACATGTTTACATTATTAAGAGCTAAGTATTTTGTATTTCATTTTAGCAGTTATTCAAAATAACAAACCTAAAAAGGGATTTTGACGTAGGAAAAATCTATTTCTGGGCTCGAACCTGTGCCGCCCAGTGAATAAGCTCCATTTAGCACTTATTCTTAGGTAATTTACTGCTAAATATACCAGAGAAAAAATGTAAAGGAATGCTAGGTTAACTAGCTCGCTCACCTATTGGTGTCGGTATAAAATTGGGCGTATAATCCAGAGGTCCCGCACTATTTAGATTCATCCACGACAGAAACCCCAATAGAGGAGAGCCGTTCAACCTCACTCAGTACTACTAACAATGCATCCGCTCAGAACCCAACTCCTTTTAGCACGCCTTGTGCAGTAACCCGCATTTTTGTTGTGCTCTCGTTTTGGATTATTTTCCTTTGGATTATGGCTTCTTCGTCGGTTTCCCAGGAGACACCGTCTAAGTTAAGTACCAAGCTTGGTTTTACTGTGTTTTGAGCAACCTAGATCGTTTAATATTTATATTATAGGAGTTTATTCTCTTCGTTCATATCGATCTTGCTTGATTTCACTACAGTTGGTACTCCTGTTTTTGAGAGCTTTTAGTTTCACTCGCGGTGTTACTATGTGTATTATTAAATATTATTTGTTATTGTGAATATTCATTATTTAGCGTTTAGAATCCTCGTGGTTCAATTTTAGGGCCGATATCATTTACGTATCGTTATGGCTGCCGACCTTCGTTGCTAGGCGGCAATGTTATTTTTAAGCCATCAGGTGTGTCTTTTGTGATTTAATTATTATGTTGCATGCCTTGCCCAAAAAATTTCTATGTGTTTATTTATATAATTTTTAACGCTATTATTATTATAATGAATATTTGTGCCATTACTCCGTTTGATCTGTCTGGTTGGGGATCGTCAGTTGGTAGCCCTGCTGCCTCGTATCACGTGATCCTCCCCCACGCTCCCCCTCTCGCTAGGTGGGCGGCTAGGCTTCTTCCCCCTCCACTAGGGGACCGTTGCCTTCCCTCCTTTTAGAGGGGGTAGTTCAGTGTTTATGGACTTTGTCCTCCGGGTGTCCCGGCGGGTTCGTCTCTGTCTAGTCTGGTTGCGTCCAGATAGGTAAGGAAGTCGACTTGAACAATTACTCTGCCTTTTTAAGTACGTCTTCCTTACTGAGCCTCGCGATCCTCATAGGATGCTGTGCGACTCCTAGGAGCTGAAGTATCAAGGGTTGCAACCCATACTAAAGGACCTCATCAAAACCTCTAATCTAGGCGCTTCTCAAGAAAAGAATTTGACCACCCGCCAAATCAACCAGGATGCGAAAGGCTTCTTAGCCTTCCGGACAACCCAAAAACAACAATAAAAAACATTTCAAGAGAAAGATTAAAAAGGTTATGGAATTAGGGGAATGTAGTGGTTGAGCCCTCACCCACTACTGCACTCGCTGCTACGAATGGTCCCAGGGTGTAGCAGTTCTCGTAAAGAGACTGGACATCTTTAAGATAAAAAGACGCGAACACTGACTTGCTTCTCCAATAGGTTGCGTCCATTATACTCTGCAGAGATCTGTTTTGTTTGAAGGCCACTGAAGTTGCGACAGCTCTAACTTCATGTGTCCTTACCTTCAGCAAAGCATGGTCTTCCTCATTCAGATGGGAATGAGCTTCTCGTATCAACAGTCTAATATAATAGGAAACTGCATTCTTCGACATAGGTAAAGAAGGTTTCTTAATAGCACACCATAAAGCTTCTGACTGTCCTCGTAAAGGTTTAGTTCGTTTTAAATAGAACTTAAGAGCTCTAACAGGGCACAAGGCTCTTTCTAGTTCATTTCCAACCAAATTAGAAAGGCTTGGAATATCGAACGATTTCGGCCAAGGACGAGAAGGTAGTTCGTTTTTGGCTAGAAAACCAAGCTGCAAAGAACATGTAGCCGTCTCAGATGAAAATCCGATGTTCCTGCTGAAGGCGTGTATCTCACTGACTCTTTTAGCTGTAGCTAAGCAGACAGGGAAAAGTGTCTTTAAAGTGAGATCTTTAAAGGAGGCTGATTGTAGCGGCTCGAACCTTTCTGACATAAGGAATCTTAGTACCACGGCTTAATTCCAACCTGGTGTGGCCAAACGACGCTCCTTCGAGGTCTCAAAAGACTTAAGGAGGTCCTGTAGATCTTTGTTGTTGGAAAGATCTAAGCCTCTGTGACGGAAGACTGCTGCCAACATGCTTCTGTAACCCTTGATCGTGGGAGCTGAAAGAGATCTTACCTTCCTCAGATATAAAAGGAAGTCAGCTATTTGAGTTACAGAGGTACTGGTTGAGGATACTGATACCGACTTGCACCAGCTTCGGAAGACTTCCCACTTCGACTGGTAGACTCTAAGAGTGGATGTCCTCCTTGCTCTAGCAATCGCCCTGGCTGACTCCTTCGAAAAGCCTCTAGCTCTCGAGAGTCTTTCGATAGTCTGAAGGCAGTCAGACGAAGAGCGTGGAGGCTTGGGTGTACCTTCTTTACGTGTGGCTGACGTAGAAGGTCCACTCTTAGCGGAAGAGTTCTGGGAACGTCCACTAGCCATTGCAGTACCTCGGTGAACCATTCTCTCGCGGGCCAGAGGGGAGCAACCAACGTCAACCTTGTCCCTTCGTGAGAGGCGAACTTCTGCAGTACCTTGTTGACAATCTTGAACGGGGGGAATGCATAAAGGTCTAGATGGGACCAATCCAGTAGAAAGGCATCTATATGAACTGCTGCTGGGTCCGGGATTGGCGAGCAATAATTTGGGAGTCTCTTGGTCATTGAGGTTGCAAAGAGATCTATGGTAGGTTGGCCCCATGTGGCCCAAAGTCTCTTGCATACATTCTTGTGAAGGGTCCATTCTGTTGGGATGATTTGACCCTTCCGACTGAGGCGGTCCGCCATGACATTCATGTTGCCTTGAATGAACCTCGTTACTAGACAGGTTTAGATCTCTTGACCAGGTGAGGAGGTCCCTTGCGATCTCGTACAACTTCAGAGAATGGGTCCCTCCTTGCTTGGAGATGTACGCCAAGGCCGTGGTGTTGTCGGAGTTCACCTCCACCACCTTGCCTAGAAGGAGGGACTTGAAGCTTTTCAAGGCCAGATGAACTGCCAGTAGCTCCTTGCAGTTGATATGTAACGCTCTTTGCTCCGAGTTCCAGGTGCCCGAGCATTCCCGACCGTCTAATGTCGCACCCCAGCCCGTGTCCGATGCGTCCGAGAAGAGAACGTGGTTGGGGGTCTGAACAGTCAGTGGCAGACCCTCTCTGAGGTTGATGTTGTCCTTCCACCAGGTCAGTGATAACTTCATCTTCTCGGAAATAGGGATCGAGACCGCTTCTAGCGTCTTGTCCTTTCTCCAGTGAACAGCCAGGTGAAATTGAAGGGGACGGAGGTGCAGTCTCCCTAACGCAATGAACTGGTCCAGTGATGAAAGCGTCCCTATCAGACTCATCCACTGTCTGACTGAACATCAGTCCTTCATTAGCATGTTCTGGATGCATCCTTGGGCTTGACTTATTCTGGGGGCCGACGGAAAAGCCCGAAAAGCTTGACTGTGAATCTCCATCCCTAGGTACACTATAGTTTGGGATGGGACCAGTTGGGACTTTTCCAAATTGACCAGGAGACCCAATTCCTTGGTCAGATCTAGAGTCCACTTTAGATTCTCCAGACAGCGACGACTGGACGAAGCTCTTAAAAGCCAGTCGTCCAAATAGAGGGAGGCTCTGATGTCTGCTAAATGCAGGAATTTGGCAATATTCCTCATCAGTTTCGTAAAGACAAGAGGCGCCGTGCTAGGCCAAAGCACAGGGCTTGAAATTGGTAGACAACCTTCCCGTAAACGAACCTTAGAAAAGGTTGGGAATCTGGGTGGATGGGGACGTGAAAGTAAGCGTCCTTGAGGTCTAAAGAGACCAACCAGTCTTCCTTCCTGACCGCTGCTAGAACAGACTTTGTCGTCTCCATGGCGAACGTCTGCTTGGTGACAAAGACATTCAGAGCACTGACGTCTAGCACCGGTCTCCACCCTCCTGTCTTCTTTACCACTAAGAAGAGACGGTTGTAGAAGCCCGGGGATTGATGGTCCCGGACTTTGACTACCGCTCCCTTTTCTAGTAAGAGAGACACCTCTTGCTTCAAAGCTAGTCGCTTGTCCTCCTCTCTGTACCTGGGAGAGAGGTCGATGGGAGTCGTTGCTAGAGGGGGCTTGCGCAAGAATGGGATCTTGTACCCCTCTCTGAGCAACTTCACAGATTGTGCATCTGCGCCCCTGTTCTCCCAGGACTGCCAGTAGTTCTTGAGTCTGGCTCCCACTGCTGTCTGAAGAAGGTGGCAGTCAGACTCTGCCTCTAAAGGACTTGGTACCTTTCTTCTTGCTCCCACGTTTCCCTTCGGCACGAGCACTTCCTCTGCTGGAGGCTCTGCCACGAAAGGGCGGAATAAATCTTGACGCTGGAGTATCCATCCTGGGTCTAGACACGGAAGGCAAAGGGGTGGCTTTGCGTGCAGATGACGCAACTAGGTCATGCGTGTCTTTTTGAATCAAGGAGGCAGCAATCTCCTTGATCAACTCCTCTGGGAAAAGGCACTTCGAGAGAGGGGCAAACATAAGCTCCGACCTCTGACATTGTGTTACTCCAGCTGACAAGAAGGAGCAAAGGTTTTCTCGTTTCTTGAGGACCCCGGAAACGAACGAAGCCGCAAGCTCACTGGAACCATCCCGTATGGCCTTGTCCATGCAGGACATAATGAGCATGGAAGTTTCCTTGTCAGAAGGGGAGGTCTTCCTGCTCAACGCTCCCAAACACCAGTCCAAAAAGTTAAACACTTCGAACGCTCTGAACACTCCTTTCATCAGATGATCTAAATCTGAAGGAGTCCAACAAATCTTGGAGCGTCTCATGGCCAGCCTGCGGGGAGAGTCTACTAGACTTGAGAAGTCGCCCTGGGCAGAGGCAGGAACTCCCAAGCCGAGAACTTCTCCCGTGGCATACCAGACGCTCGATCTGGAAGCGAGTTTCGCAGGGGGAAACAAGAATGCTGTCTTCCCCAGGTGCTTTTTGGACTGCATCCAATCTCCCAACACCCTTAAAGCTCTCTTGGACGAGCGGGCGAGGACGAGCTTCGTAAAGGCAGGCGCGGATGACTGCGTGCCTAAAGCGAACTCAGATGGAGGTGAGCGTGGGGCCGCAGAAACAAACTGATCTGGATACAAGTCCTTGAACAGTGCAAGTACTTTTCTAAAGTCCAAGGAGGGAGGCGTGGTCTTGGGTTCGTCGATGTCCGTGTGCGGGTCGTCAAGGTGTGCAGCGTTGTCATCATCAGAGAGTCCATCGTCTGAATGCTGAAGAGGAAGCGGCAAAGGAGTAGGCATTGGCTGGTCAGCTGAGTCCGGCAGCACGGGTGCATGCGTGACTGCACTGGACGCAACGTCATGGAACTGTTGGTCAGTCTGAGAGCAGGCAACAACCATAGCTGCGCGGGGGCGCAAAGCGTCTACTCCCGACTGTCTAGTCTGCTGTGGGCGAGTAGGGGTAACCACAGTGGGTTGCGGAGGTTGACGCACCGCGTCAAAACAAAACAAATTAGGTTGTTGTTGTTGTAACTCGCGAACGTCAACGGAGGGTTCCGTGCGTCGGCGAACGTCAACATGCGGCTGGCAGGGTACAGTGCGCATGGGTGGCGGGACTCTCACAGCTGGAGTGCGGGAGAAGGTAGCCTCAGCGTCAACTGGACGCACAACCGTGGTTGGTTGTAGGCTAACGGGTGCAGCGTCAACCTTCTCCGCACGAAAGTCCCTGAGCCTCGCGTGCATTAACGATGACAACTGTGTCTGCATGGTCTGCAGCAAAGCCCACTTAGGGTCTACAGTAGCAGGTGCGGCAACAGACGGTGTTACTGCCTGTTGCGGTACCGCTTTGCCTCTCTTAGGAGGTGTGCAGTCATCTGAAGACTGCAGCGAGTCCGAACTGACCCAGTGGCTACAACTGGGCCGTTGGACTTGCGCGGAAGGGACCTTGCGTTTGAGAGGTCGTGAGACCTTGGTCCATTGTTTCTTCCGAGAAACATCTTCCGCAGACGAGGAAAGAAATGGGCTCTCTCGTCTTCTTGTGTGTGGGGCGATCTTGGCAAGATACGTCCGAAACCACGGAGGGAACGTCTGTCCGCTGATTAAAGCCTGTCGAACCCTTTGGTCGTACGACATTGCTTCTCCCCTGGGCTTGGGAGCTTGCAAGAGGTCCCGGACTGGGAGGACGACAGGCACGAACAGACGCACCCTCAAGCGCAACACTAACACTTTTCACAACACTTCCACTCACTAGGTCACTACCCACTGCACTCTTACCCTTCAACTCCCTGACGTCTGCCATGAGTTGGTTACGGTCACTCGCCAATGACTCGACTCTCTCACCCAGAGCCTGGATGGCACGCATCATATCTGCCATCGAAGGTTGTTGAGTGCTAGAAGGGGGATCAGGAGCAACCACTACAGGGGAAGGAATAGGTTGTGGGGCATGGGGAGAGGAAAAATCAACTGAGCGAGATGAACTCCTCCTGACTCTATCTCTCTCTAGCCTACGTGAATATTTAAGGAATTCGAGAAAATCGAATTCCGAAAGCCCAACGCATTCCTCACATCGATCTTCCAATTGACAGGTTTTACCCCGACAATTGGAACAAATGGTGTGCGGATCGATAGAGGCCTTCGGAAGACGCCTTGAACAGTCCCTAGCACTACACTTCCTGTATTTAGGGACTTGAGAAGGGTCAGCCATCTTGAATTAGTCAAAGGGGAATTCAAAATCTATCCAAGTCGTCAACAAATAATCCAAAATTCAATCAAAGAATGCAAGGAAGTATTGAAGATAACCTCTGCAAAGCGAAAGCTAATAACTAGAAAAGAGTACTTCACCAAAATCTGTGAAAATCAATCCAGTAAGCAACAGCGTATTTAGTAGGTCTTGCCGGTGGCACGACAGAGAGAAAATTGGTTCTGTGTTTACATGGAGTACTTGAGTACCTGCTCGACAGATGGCGCTGTTGATGTACACCCCCACCTGTATAGCGATCGCTGGCGTATTTTGTCCTTAGGTTTTTCTGTCGGGCAGCAGAGCTGACAGCTTATATGATCACCGGCTAAGTTTAATATTGAAAATTGGACTGTAAAAACAAACCTCTTTGGGCCGGCTAGAGAGACAAAGCTCCACTGGTTATCAAATAGCTGTAAAAGAGGCAGAGAAGAAAAATAAGGGCTAAAAATAAAACTGAGTACTATATGGGTTCTTGGTAATATCTTTCTAATTTATTATTTTCTTGTAGAGAAGGGGACAAATGAAAACTGTAGGTATTTTGTAGGGGAGAAAATTGTCAAAAGCATTTGAAGGAAAATGAAAAAATGACAGCATTAGGGTAATTATGATTTGAAGTTAAAAAAAAATGATTGTACAACTACTAAACCAGGTCGCAAGACCATCAGTTGGGTCCACTGGCAAACATAATCATAGCATTTGCAGTGATTATTCTACAATGCAATACTGTAAACCCTTTCCAGTGTGCCAAGGCGGGAAGCTTCACAAACTGGGTGGCCTCAATCAAGCCATCTATAACTACTCCAACAATGGCATGTATAGTACATACTTCTTCATGAGGAATGACACGGACATCATTCATGGCTTTGCATGAGGCAAGGAGGGAGTATTGAAATATGACAAATTTAGAAATAATTTGGATTTCTCTTATCTATACAAACCTGAGTCCTTTCCATAGGAGAATGGTGGAATACAGCAGTTAAAAATCATAGAGGTGTCAACATCTGGTCGTTAGTTAACAGTCCAGTAGCAGGGGAAGCACTGGTCCACTGCTTGCTCACTGACAAACTACTTTTGATTACAGTAAGGACTTATAACGGGTTGGTGATGGCGGGAAAGTATGAGTACAGGACTTAGGTTTGTATAATTAGGAATAATCCAAATTACTTCCAGATTTGTCAGTTGTTCCTACATAAATACAAACCATCGTTCTTTACGTAGGAGACTCATCGGTGCCGGTTTAGTATGTGGCCTACCTTTTTTATTCTGGTTTAGTATGTGGCCTACCTGGCTTGTTAGGTAAGGTAAGGTAAGGTAAGGTAAGGTTAGGTTATGCCACATACTAAAACAGATAGAATTTCGTAAGCCATATTCGAAAGGTAGGCCACATACTAAACTGGCACCGACTCATCCTTAGGCGGAAGAAAGTCCCCTTTCAAACTGTCTGGAAACTTATTCCGGAATACTCAAAACTTATGTATTAAGATGCTGTAAGAGTTGAAGATTCTGGCACCACGAGAACCATTGATTTAGGAATGCCAGATGGTCCACGTATTGTTTTGAGCTAAAAATTTCTGTGTCATAAGACCTAGCATATATTTCTAATAGTTTTATTTGTAAGTTATCTGTATGGTATATATATATACAATTGTAGGTTTGCCTGGCTATGTCACACCCTAATTCATAAGGAGTGTGGGGAAAAGACTCTTCTATAGAATATAGAATTGCCACACAAAAAGTGGGGCTTACCTGCAACAAAATCCAGTTCAGCCCCATGAGTGGGGAAGATTGAAAGGAAAAGAAAAGGCCAATCATTCTTTACTTTCATCTCAGACATATACGAAACCTTTGCCCTCGATCTGATGCTAATGGTCCTGTGAGGAGCTGAGGTAGCTATACCACCTGCTGTGCTACTACAACAGGCTCTAGCAAGAAAATTCTAGAGACCTGTGGGTCACATACCGCAGATAATGAGCAATGAAAGTCATTTGACATTTCCACACACGTGCCTGTAATACCAGCATCACAGAGAGATTCTTCTTAAAAGCTATAGATACCCCAACACTTCTGACTTCATAAGCTCTGACCCCAAGTTCTCCTAGTGGAAGGTACAATGGTTAGGTCAATGACCTCCCTTGGCCAGGAAGAGATTGTGTTTTTAGTTACTTTCTTCTTCACTCTCCTGTACTGATGAAGAGATGGGTTTTAGCAACAGACTCTGGGACGAAGTTGAACAGATCTGCCTTCGTCCCTTTGAATGGGCAATGTCAAATGAGAGACCATGCAAAAGCCAGGGCGAGTAGGAACACCATTCTAAGGGTGAGATCTCTGTCCGAGGTTCAGACCAACAGTTCGTATGGTGCCCTCTTCAGGGAACATAGCACCTTAACAGCGTTCCAGGGGGGGGGGGGGGGGGGGTTTCACTTCGACTGGAGGACAAGTCTGTTCAAGGCTCCGTATGAGCATTGAAAGTTCTAATGCCGAAATATCTATTCCCTTTAGTTTAAAGACTTGGCTTAAGGCTGAGCGATAGCCTTTTACCGCTGAAACAGGATAGAGTTTCTTCTTGCAGAGGTAAAGTAATAAGTCGGCTATGAGCGGAATAGTAGCTCCAAGACGAGAGACACCCTTTCCACAACATCAAAAACAGAAGATGACCGACTTGGTTGAAACACAGAGGTTGAAGATCTATGGAGGTATCCAGACATCTGCAGCCTCGTGCAAAAAGCCTCTCTTAGAGAGGAGATGCTGGATAACCTGCACACATAAAACTGAAGGGATTCCACTGCACTGGCACAACATTATTGTTATTAATTGCTAAGCTACAACCCTAGTTGGAAAAGCAGGATGCTATAAGCCCACAGGCTCCAATAGGTTGGGAAGAGGAGGCAATTCCCTCGGCACCTCTATCAGCAGAAGTAGAAGGTCCAGATACCACTCTCACTGAGGCCATCCCGGGGCCACTAGAGTCAAGATAAGGTTGGGTATCGCTTGAAAAATTCAGGAAGCTTCTGAATAGACAAAAAGGCAGAAAAGCATAAGGAGTGAGGCCGTTCCATGGATGCTGAAACGTGTCCTCGAACGGGTAAAGTTTTACTGTATTACAGATTCTGATTTCAAACAGAAAATATGTTATTTTCCTTAGTAAAATAAATTTTTGAATATACTTACCCGATGATCATATAGCTGCATCCCTGCTGCCCGACAGAAAAAACCTACGGGAGGAATACGCCAGCGATCGCTATCCAGGTGGGGGTGTACATCAACAGCGCCATCTGTCAAGTAGGTACTCAAGTACTCGATGTCAACAACGAACCAATTTTCTCCTCTGTCCCACTGGTTCTCTATTGGGGAGGAAGGGTGGGTCCTTTAATTTATGATCATCGGGTAAGTATATTCAAAAATTTATTTTACTAAGGAAAATAACATTTTTCAATATCAAACTTACCCGATGATCATATAGCTGATTCACACCCAGGGGGGTGGGTAGAGACCAGCATAACAAGTTGACATTATGAGCTAAGTATTCCGTATTTCATTTTAGCAGTTATTCAAAATAACAAGCATAAAATAAATAAGTACAGTACCTGGTAAGGAAGACGACTTGAACAATTACTCTGCCTTTTTAAGTACGTCTTCCTTACTGAGCCTCGCGATCCTCATAGGATGCTGAGCGACTCCTAGGAGCTGAAGTATGAAGGGTTGCAACCCATACTAAAGGTCCTCATCAAAACCTCTAATCTAGGCGCTTCTCAAGAAATGATTTTGACCACCCGCCAAATCAAGTAGGATGCGAAAGGCTTCTTAGCCTTCCGGACAACCCAAAAATATTTCAAGAGAAAGATTAAAAAGGTTCTGGAATTAGGGAATTGTAGTGGTGGAGCCCCCACCACTACTGCACTCGTTGCTACGAATGGTCCCAGAGTGTAGCAGTTCTCGTAAAGAGACTGGACATTGTTAAGATAAAAGACGCGAACACTGATTTGCTTTTCCAATAGGTTGCGTCGAATATATTTTGCAGAGATCTATTTTGTTTAAAGGCCACGGAAGTTGTGACAGCTCTAACTTCGTGTGTCCTTACCTTCAGCCAAGCTTGGTCTTCCTCATTCAGAAGGGAATGAGCTTCTCGTATTAACAGTCTGATAAAAATAGGATAAAGAATTCTCTGACATAGGCAAAGATGAATTCTTAACTGAACACCATAAAGCTTCAGACGGGCCTCGTAAAGGTTTTAAAATAGAAATTAAGAGCTCTTACAGGACATAATACTCTTTCTAGTTCATTTCCAACCATACGATAAGTTTGGAATATCGAACGATATTGGTCAAGGCCGAGAAGGCAGCTCGTGTTTGGCTAGAAAACCAAGATGTAGAACATGTAGCCGTTTCGGATGAGAATCCGATGTTCTTGCTGAAGGCATGAATCTCACTGACTCTTTTAGCTGTGGTTAAGCATATCAGGAAAAGAGTCTTAAAGGTGAGATCTTTCAGGGAGGCTGATTGAAGTGGTTCGAACCTGTCTAACATAAGGAATCTCAGAACCACGTCTAAATTCCAACCAGGTGTAACCAAACGACGCTCCTTCGTGGTCTCAAAAGACTTAAGGAGGTCCTGTAGATCTTTATTGTTGGAAAGATCTAAGCCTCTGTGACGGAAGACTGATGCCAACATGCTTCTGTAACCCTTGATAGTGGGAGCTGAAAGAGATCGCTCTTTCCTCAGATATAAGAGGAAGTCAGCTATTTGAGTTACAGAGGTACTGGTCGAGGATACGGATACTGACTTGCACCAGTTTCGGAAGATTTCCCACTTCGATTGGTAGACTCTAAGGGTGGATGTTCTCCTTGCTCTAGCAATCGCTCTGGTTGCCTCCTTCGAAAAACCTCTAGTTCTCGAGAGTCTTTCGATACTCTGAAGGCAGTGAGACGAAGAGCGTGGAGGCCTTGGAGTACCTTCTTTACGCGTGGCAGACGTAGCAGGTCCACCCTTAGGGGAAGAGTTCTGGGAACGTCTACTAGCCATCGAAGTACCTCGGTGAGTCATTCTCTCGCGGGCCAGAGGGAAGCAACTAGCGTCAACCTTGTCCCTTCGTGAGAGGCGAACTTCTGCAGTACCTTGTTGACAATCTAGAACGGAGGGAATGCATATAGATCTAGATGAGACCAATCTAGTAGAAAGGCATCTAAAAGAACTACTGCTGGGTCCGGGATAGGTGAGCAAAGTATTGAGAGCCTCTTGGACATCGAGGTTGCGAAGAGATCTATGGTTGGCTGGCCCCAGGTGACCCAAAGTCTCTTGCATACATCCTTGTGGAGGGCCAATATGTTGGAATTATTGTCCCTTCCTACTGAGACAATCTGCTAAGACATTCAAGTTGCCTTGGAAGAAACTTGTTACTAGTGAAAAGTCTAGACCTGTTGAACAGGAGAGGAGGTCACTTGCGAACTCGTACCATGTCAGAGAGTAGGTCCCTCCTTGCTAGGAGATGTACATCAAAGCAGGGAGTTGACCGTGTTCACCTCCACTACTTTGCCTTGAAGGAGAGACCTGAAGCTTTTCCAGGTCAGACGTACTGCCAGAAGCTTCTTGCAGTTGAAATGCATTGTCCTTTGACTCGAGTTCCATAATCCCGAGCATTCCCTACCGCCTAAGGTCGCACCCCAGCCTACGTCCGATGCGTCTGAGAAGAGAACGTGGTTGGGAGTCTGAACAGTCAGGGGAAGACCCTATCAAAGGTTGATAAAGTCCTTTCATCAAGTCAGACCAGACTTATCTTCCGGAAACCGGGATTGAGACCGCTTCTAGCGTCTTGTCCTTTTCCAATGAAGAGCTAGATGAAACCGAAGAGGACGGAGGTGTAGTCTTCCAAGTGACACCAATTGAACCACGGATGACAGTGTCCTAACCAGACTCATCCACAGCCTGACAGGGCCGTGTTCCTTCTTCAGCATCTTCTGGATGGATAGCAGGGCTGGGGGTTGATCGTCTTGTTCAGCCATGTCCTCATCAGAGGGTTCCTCATCCGAAACTGATGAAGAAACGGCAACGGAGTGGGCAACGTCTGACTCGCTGAATCCGGTCGCACTGGTGGATGCGTGACGGAGCCGGACACAAGATCATGGTACTGCTGCACAGTCTGTGAACTGTCAACCATGGGGAAGCGAGGAAGTACAACGACAACCCGAAACTGTCTAGACTGTCTGGGTTGTGCAGACAACCCCTTATCGGGTTGCTGAGGTTGCCGCACTGCGTCACAACAAGACACCTCTGCTGGTTGTTGAACGTCTTCCTAGTGACACACTGAACGTCCACAACCACCTCCGAGAGTCGCTTAACGTCAACGTGCGACTGGCAACCCACACTGGGTCGCACCGGTGGAGGAACCATCTCAACTGGCGGACGTGAGTAGGATACCTCAGCGTCAACAGGGCGTACAACCAACCAGTAGGAAGGTTGTTGGCAAGAAGGTTCTTCTCCGTAAAAAAAAAAAAAACTCTATCAAGGACTAAGTTTGGACTGCATGTCTTGCAACAAAGCCCAAGGTCTATGGGAGCAGGTGTGGCAACAGACGGGGTTAGCGACTGAAGCGGAACCATTTACCCTCCCTGGAAGCATGTTATGCTTTAATTAAAGTCCATAGGAGGCTAAGCAGCTTAAGGCTCCTCTCCAAATTACAGAGTCCTCAAGGGAATATCAGAAGGAGGGAGAACAGCACTTTCTCATCTACAGTGCTTGACAGTCTGTGAACTGTCAAAAACTGAACTGTCAACCACAACAGGTGCGTGAGGACATACAGCACTGGTGTATTAGTAGCAGACCAGAAGGCAACGTCATGTAACTGTTTGACAGTCTGTGAGTTGGCAACAACCAAAGCTGTGTGGGGAAGCCTCAACTCCTGACTGACTAGTTTGCTGCGGGCGAGTGGCGGTAACCACAGTGTGTTGCGGAGGCTGACACACCGTGTCAAAACACGGCAGCTTGTGGTAGCTCACGCACGGCAACGGAGTGCTCCGTGTGTCTGTGGGAGTCAGCATGCGTCTGGCAGGGTCGACTGCGCATGGGTGGAGTAGCTCTCACAACAAGAGTGTGGGAGCAGGCAGCCATGCCGGGCGCACAACCGTGGCAGGCTGTAGGCCAACGGGTGCATCGTCAACCTTCTCCGCAGTCGGAGTGTGGGAGCTGGCAACAACAAAAGCGGAGTGCTGGTGCGTGGGAGGGACTGCCGTGGGTTGCGGAGCATGCCGCATTGCGTCAAAACACGGCAGCTTGACAGCACCTTCCCACTGCTGATGCGGTAGCTCACGCATGTCAACGGAGGGTGCAGCATGAACATGCGTCTGGCAGGGTCGACTGCGCATCGGTGGTGGAGCTCTCACAGGTGGAGTGTGGGAGCTGGCAGCCGCAGTATCTGCTGAGCGCACTACCGTGGCAGGTTGTAGGTTAACAGGTGCAGTGTCAACCTTCTCAGCACGATACTCCTGCATGAAGGAAGCAAGCTGAGACTGCATAGTCTGCAGCATGGACCACTAGGGTCTACCAAAGACGGCAACAAACGGAGCTACTGTCCGTTGTGACTGAGGGTCTAAAACAGCTGGTGCGGCAACAGACGGAGTTACTGCCTGTTGCGGTACCACCTTGCCTCTCTTGGGAGGTGTGCAGTCGTCGGATGACTGCAGCGAGTCCGAACTGACCCAGTGGCTACACCTAGGCCGTTGGACTTGCGCGGAAGGGACCGACTTGCACTTAAAAAAGCTGCAAGATTTGGTCCATGGTTTCTGCGAGAAACCTCTTCCGCAGACGAGGAATAAATGGGCTCTCTCGTCTTTGTGTGGGTAGGGCGATCACGTCGGCAACGTGTGTAGATACACTCGAAACCACCGAGGGAAACGTCTGTTCGTCGATCAAGGCCTGTGGAACCCATAAGTCGTTCGACATTACTTCTCCCCTGGACTTGGGAGCTTGTAAGAGGTCCCGGACTAGGTGAACAACTGGCACGAACAGACGAACCCTCGAACGCAACACTGTAACACTTTGCGCATATCACTTTATCACTTTTGATTTTCTGTTTGCACTTATTTCACTGAAATCGAAACTTTAACTGATTTCTACCTGAAACACGCAATCCTATCCTTCATTAAAAGGTAGTAATTGCGAAAACAGATTTACAATGCAACAGAAAAACATAATTAAAGATAAAGAATTCAGTGGCTGGAAAAGAGACTAAACACTAGATCAAATAAACTACGTTTAAAATCTCTCACCGCATAAAGCCTGGGAACAAGAATAAAACTCTAGAAACGTTTTACCTTCTTCCCCTACAGCGACTAGGGAGAAGAGTAAAAAAAACGAGAACAACGTTACCCGCTTGAACGAAACGTTTATTCTCCTCTCTCTCCCTCCGTCTCTATCTCTCTCTCTCTTCTCTCTTGACTTAGAACCTGAGAGAAGAGCCCAATTATATATCGTTAAAACATATTATTTGCTAAAGGAAAAAAACTGAAAGGTTTCCCAAATAAAAAGTTCCTTTATTAGAATTTAAACCATTTAAGCTAAGAAAGAATGAACGAAACGCTAGAATCGGTTTACTCTTACTGCAACGTGAAACCGTGAAATACTCTCTCTCTATCGTAACGATAGAGCGCATGTTGAACGTTCTGAACGTCAACAACTGCGGAGACTAAACTAAACGTTAGTTCATCTTTGAAAACAGTACGAGACTATCAAAGAAATTCTTTCAAAAACATTAAAATCAAAATAGGTAAATACGATATGACGGGCTCAATGTTAATTAACTTCGGTTCCAAGAAAGGACCGCCTACTATTAGGAAAGGTCGCATATAAACAAACATAAAATTTAATTTTTATAAGTTTATAATAAATGGAAAGTTAATCGAAGAGGCCTATAAAGGCGGAGAGATATAAAATAAATAAAACTAACTTGTTAAGCAAAATTACCAAAAACCTAAACACACTTCCGTCTAAAGGAAGGGTCGGCCATTTAAAAGTGAAAGAGAGTCCATACTCTCTTCGTCACCAACACTTCCGTCTAAGGGAAGGGTCGGCCATTTAAAAGTGAAAGAGAGTCCATACTCTCTTCGTCACCATAAATAAATCTATCCAAAACGAGTTCAAGTTTTGAAATGAAGATAAAACCCCTACATAGCGAAAGCTCAAAACTGGAATAGTGTACTTCACCAAATCGTTGTGAAAATAAATCCAGTTAGGGACGGCGTATTTAGTAGGTCTTGCCTGTGGCACGACAGAGGGAAAATTGGTTCGTTGTTGACATCGAGTACTTGAGTACCTACTTGACAGATGGCGCTGTTGATGTACACCCCCACCTGTATAGCGATCGCTGGCGTATTCCTCCCGTAGGTTTTTTCTGTCGGGCAGCAGGGATGCAGCTATATGATCATCGGGTAAGTTTGATATTGAAAAATGTTATTTTTATTAGTAAAATAAATTTTTGAATATACTTACCCGATAATCATGTAGCTGTCAACTCCGTTGCCCGACAGAATTCTACGGGAGGGATACGCCAGCTATCACAATACTAGAAGGGGGTGTACTCACCAGCGCCACCTGTGGCCAGGTACTACAGTACTTCTTGTTGACACCTCCTCAATTTTTCCTCGGTCCACTGGTTCTCTATGGGGAGGAAGGGAGGGTCAATTAAATCATGATTATCGGGTAAGTATATTCAAAAATTTATTTTACTAATAAAAATAACATTTTTCAATATTAAACTTACCCGATAATCATGTAGCTGATTCACACCCAGGGGGGTGGGTGAAAACCAGTGTACAAGATTAAAGGATAGCTAAGTATCCCGTATTTCATATAATCAGTTATCTCAAAATAACAATGAAATAATAAGTACCTGGTAAGGAAGTCGACTTGAACCGTTACTCTGCCTTTTTTTAAGTTCGTCTTCCTTACTGAGCGCAGCGTTCCTCTTAGGAGGCTGAATCAACTCTAAGGTGCTAAAGTATATAGGGCTGCAACCCCTACTAAAGGACCTCTACACAACCTCTAACCCAGGCGCTTCTCAAGAATGAATTGACCACCCGCCAAATCAAAAGGATGCGGAAGGCTTCTTAGCCTACCGTAACAACCATAAAAACAACAATAAAAGCATTCAAGAGAAAGGTTAAAAAAGGTTATGGGATTGAGGGAATGTAGTGGCTGAGCCCTCACCTACTACTGCACTCGCTGCTACGAATGGTCCCAGGGTGTAGCAGTTCTCGTAAAGAGACTGGACATCTTTAAGATAAAATGATGCAAACACTGACTTGCTCCTCCAATAGGTTGCATCCATTATGCTCTGCAGAGAACGGTTTTTATTAAAGGCCATCGAAGTAGCTACGGCTCTCACTTCGTGGGTCCTTACCTTCAGCAAAGCAAGGTCTTCCTCCTTTAAGTGAGAATGGGCTTCTCTAATCAGAAGCCTTATATAATACGAAACCCCGTTTTTGGACATGGGCCTCGAAGGGTTCTTGATTGCACACCATAAGGCTTCTGACTGTCCTCGAATAGGTTTTGACCTATTAAGATAGTATTTCAGAGCTCTGACAGGGCAAAGAACTCTTTCTAGCTCGTTACCTACCATGTTGGAGAGGCTAGGTATTTCAAACGATCTAGGCCAAGGACGTGAAGGAAGTTCATTCTTAGCTAAGAATCCGAGCTGTAAAGAACATGTTGCAGATTCGGATGTGAAACCAATGTTCTTGCTGAAGGCATGAACCTCACAGACTCTCTTAGCTGTTGCAAGGCAGACGAGAAAAAGAGTCTTGATGGTAAGGTCCTTGAAGGAAGCTGACTGGAGAGGTTCGAACCTAGGTGACATAAGGAACCTTAAGACTACGTCTAGATTCCAGCCTGGAGTGGGTAGACGACGTTCTTTAGTAGTCTCAAAAGACTTAAGGATGTCTTGAAGGTCCTTGTTGGAAGAAAGGTCCAAACCTCTGTGGCGGAGAACTGAAGCCAACATACTCCTGTACCCTTTAATCGTAGGAGCTGAAAGGGATCTCTCATTCCTAAGATGTAATAGGAAGTCAGCTATTTGGGTCACAGAGGTATTGGTAGAGGAAACTGCATTGGCTCTACACCAGCTCCGGAAGACTTCCCACTTGGATTGGTAGACTCTACGAGTGGATACCCTCCTTGCTCTGGCAATAGCACTGGCTGCCTCCTTCGAAAAGCCTCTAGCTCTAGCGAATCTTTCGACAGTCTGAAGGCAGTCAGCCGAAGAGCGTGGAGGTTTGGGTGCAACCTGTCTACGTGAGGTTGACGTAGAAGGTCCACTCTTAGAGGGAGAGTCCTGGGGACGTCGACCAGCCATTGTAGTACCTCTGTGAACCATTCTCTTGCAGGCCAAAGGGGAGCAACCAGCGTCAGCTGTGTCCCTTCGTGCGAGATGAACTTCTGAAGGACTTTGTTTATGATCTTGAACGGTGGGAATGCGTAAAGGTCGAGATGGGACCAGTTCAGCAGAAAAGCATCCACATGAACTGCTGCTGGGTCTGGAACTGGGGAACAGTACAAAGGAAGTCTCTTGGTCATGGAGGTGGCAAACAGATCTATTGTCGGCTGACCCCACAAGGTCCAAAGTCTGTTGCACACGCTCTTGTGGAGGGTCCATTCCGTGGGGATGACCTGATCCCTTCTGCTTAGGCGATCTGCTGAGACGTTCATGTTGCCCTGAATGAACCTCGTAACTAGGGTGAGGTTTAGACTTCTTGACCAAATGAGGAGGTCCCTTGCTATCTCGTATAGGCTCCTCGAATGGGTCCCTCCTTGCTTGGAGATGTAAGCCAAGGCTGTGGTGTTGTCGGAGTTCACCTCCACCACCTTGCCTAGCAGGAGGGACTTGAAGTTCAATAGGGCTAAATGAACTGCAAGTAGCTCCTTGCAGTTGATGTGGAGCGTTTCCTGTTCCTCGTTCCACGTTCCCGAGCACTCCCGTCCGTTCAAGGTCGCGCCCCAGCCCGAGTCCGATGCATCCGAGAAGAGATGAAGATTGGGGGTCTGAATTGCCAACGATAGGCCCTCCCTGAGAAGGAGATTGGTCTTCCACCACAAGAGAGTGGTCTTCATCTCTTTGGTGACTGGGATAGAGACTGCTTCGAGAGTCAAACCCTTGTCCCAATGAGCTGCTAGATGGAATTGAAGAGGGCGGAGGTGGAGTCTCCCTAGCTCGACGAACAGGGCCAACGATGAAAGGGTCCCTGTGAGACTCATCCACTGTCTCACCGAGCAACTGCTCCTCTTCAGCATGCTCAGGATGCAATCTAGGGCTTGGCTTATCCTTGGGGCCGATGGAAAAGCCCGAAAATCCTGACTCCGAATCTCCATTCCCAGGTACACAATGGATTGGGAGGGAATGAGCTGGGACTTTTCTAGATTGACTAACAGACCCAGTTCTTTGATCAAGTCCAAAGTCCAGTTGAGACTCTCCAGACAGCGACGACTCGTGGAGGCTCTCAACAGCCAGTCGTCTAAATAAAGGGAGGCTCTGATGTCCGATAAGTGGAGGAATTTTGCTATATTCCTCATCAGATGCGTAAACACCATAGGAGCTGTGCTTAGGCCAAAACACAGGGCTTGGAATTGGTAGACAACCTTTCCAAAAACGAATCTCAGGAAAGGTTGGGAGTCTGGATGAATAGGAACGTGAAAGTAAGCATCTTTCAGGTCCAACGAGACCATCCAGTCCTCCTGCCTGACCGCTGCTAGGACCGACTTCGTCGTCTCCATCGTGAACGTCTGCTTGGTGACATAAGCATTGAGCGCGCTGACGTCCAGCACCGGTCTCCAACCTCCTGTCTTCTTGGCCACCAGAAAGAGACGGTTGTAGAAGCCCGGGGATTGATGGTCCCGGACTATAACCACTGCCTTCTTCTGTAAAAGGAGCGACACCTCCTGGTGCAACGCTAGCCTCTTGTCCTTTTCTTTGTAGTTGGGAGAGAGGTTGATGGGAGATGTGGTCAGAGGGGGTTTGCGGCAGAATGGTATCCTGTAACCCTCCCTCAGCCAACTGACAGACTGGGCGTCTGCACCTCTCTTTTCCCAGGCTTGCCAGAAGATCTTGAGTCTGGCTCCTACTGCTGTCTGGAGAGGAGGAGAGTCAGTTTTTGCCTTTAGAAGCCTTGGAACCTTTCCTAGACTTGCTCCTGGAAGAGTCTGGACGGGAGCTTCCTCGGCTGGGGGCTCTACCACGAAAGGGCGGAATAAACCTCGTAGCAGGAGTATCAGCCACTGGGGTGCGATAAGTCCTGGGGACTGAGGTAGCAACCTTAGTCTTACGAGCTGATGAGGCCACAAGATCATGGGTGTCCTTTTGTATCAGGGCCGCAGATAAGTCCTTAACAAGCTCTTCGGGAAACAGGAACTTAGAGAGCGGAGCGAAAAGGAGTTGAGACCTTTGACAAGGTGTGATGCTGGAGGAAAGGAAGGAACAAAGCTGCTCCCTTTTCTTAAGCACTCCTGACAAACATTGAAGCAAGCTCGCCAGATCCATCCCTAATAGCCTTATCCATGCAGGACATTAAGAGCATGGCTGAGTCCTTGTCCGCAGGGGAGGTCTTCTTGCTAAGGGCCCCCAGGCACCAGTCTAGGAAATTGAACATCTCAAAGGCTCTAAATACACCCTTAAGGAAGTGATCAAGATCGGAGAAGGTCCAGCAAACCTTAGAGCGCCTCATTGCTGTTCTACGAGGAGAGTCTACCAAACTTGAGAAGTCAGCCTGGGCAGAGGCAGGTACTCCCAAGCCTGGTTCCTCTCCTGTGGCATACCAAACGCCCGCTTTAGAAGTGAGCTTAGTCGGAGGAAACATAAAGGAAGTCTTTCCTAATTGCTGCTTAGACTGCAACCACTCCCCTAAAATTCTAAACGCTCTCTTAGAGGACCTTGCAAAGACGAGCTTAGTATAAGAAGACTTGGCCGGCTGCATGCCCAGCGAAAACTCAGATGGCGGAGAGCGGGGGGTAGCAGAGACAAAATGGTCTGGGTATACCTCTCTGAAAAGAGCCAAGACCTTACGAAAGTCAATAGGAGGCGGAGAAGACTTGGATTCATCCACGTCTGATGAGGGCTCCAGGTGTGCAGCCTCATCATCAGAAACCTCATCACCAGAGTGTAGCGAAGTGAGAGGTAAGGTATGCTGAACAGCAGAATCTGCACGAGCTGGAGCAAAAACGCTTGTGGTTTCATCCTCAAGTCTCTGCTGCTGAGGCAAAACCTGAGGTTCAGGCTGCAAAGGCTGGTCAAAAGGAGTAGCAGAAGGAAGGCGCATGGGTGGAGGAGGCTGACTCCTAGCATGAGAGTCTTGCCTCAAGGGTTGCGCTTGCTGTAAGGTGAGCGGATGCGCAGTAGCAAGTTCCTGAGGAACGAGTTGAGGTTCCTGAGGTGTGAGCTGCGAGGGTTGGGGTAGAGGCTGCGCAGAACGCATTACTTGTCTCGCGAGTTGAGGTTCCTGAGGCGCAAGGCTAAGGTGTTGAGGCTCTCGCCTTGAGGAGGGTTGAGGTCGCTGCAGCGAGAGCTGAGGTGTCTGCCTCATGGATGGGAGAGGTTGTTGTACCTCAAGAGAGTGTTGCCTCACTGGTGGAACCGCAAGTGGAAGCGGAGGAAGTAAGGTATAAGCTTCCTGTTCCCATTGCTGAGGTTGCCTTAAGGAAGGCGGAGGTAGCTGCACACCACTGGAAACTGGTAACTCAGTACGTGGTAAGGTATCCTGAGGAGCCTCAACATCGTACGCCTGGCAGGCAGGACTGCGGTTAGGCGGAGCGATCGCAGGAGGAGGTGTAACCTTCTCAGCCTGACACTCACGCATCAAGACCGCAAGTTGTGACTGCATGGACTGCAGTAGAGTCAACTTGGGGTCGGCAGACACTAAGGTCTGCTGAGGCAAAGCCTTAACAGAAGAGATCTGTTGCGGCAGCACCTTACTCCTCTTAGGAGGAGTGCCTTCAACTGATGACTGCGGCGAGTCAGAGCTGATCCAATGACTGCAGCCAGGTTGTAGAGCTCTTGAGGTCTGGACTCTGCGTTTGAGAGATCTTGAGACCTGAGTCCAACGTTTCCTCCCTGACAATTCTTCAGCAGACGAGTAAAAGACGGGCTCAATCGTCTGCGGGTGGGAGTGACGGTCTCTGGAAGACACGCCCGCAACCACCGAGGATACTTCTGTGCGCCGATCAAGGCCTGCCGAACCCTTTTGCCCTTCGACATTGCTTCTCCCCTGGGCTTGGGAGCTTGCAAGAGGTCCCGGACTGGGAGGACGACTGGCACGCACAGAAGTACCCTCACGCACCACACTGACACTGACACTAGCACTTGGCACTGCACTGACACTAGCACTCGTCACAGCACTGGCACTATTACCACCCACTGCACTCTTGACCTTAAGTTCCTTGACTTCGGCCATAAGAGACTTATGATCACTAACCACCGACTCCACTTTGTCACCTAAAGCCTGAATGGCACGCAAAACAACAGACATATCAGGTTGAGGGCAAATAGTAGGTTCGGGGGTAGCCACTACAGGGGGAGGAAAAGGTAGGGGATCATGAGGTGAGGAAAAAAGTGAAGAGCGAGAAGAACTCCTCCTAACTCTCTCTCTCTCTAACTTGGTTGAATACTTAAGAAATCGGACAAAATCAAGTTCCGAAAGTCCGGCGCATTCCTCACATCGATCTTCCAACTGACAGGGTCTTTCCCTACAGTCAGAACAAGCGGTGTGAGGATCTACCGAGGCCTTCGGAATACGCCTATTACAAGACCTACATCGTCTATGGGGTGGGGCTTGTGAAATGTCAGACATCTTGAATCAAAGAGTTAGCCAAGTGGGGATTCCAAATCAAGCAAAAAGATCGTTAACCATTAATCAGGACTAAATAATAGCTATCTAAGCTAATATAGAAGTTTTCCAGTAAAGCGACAGCCGAAATCTGAGAGAAATACTTCACCAAAAGCCGTGAAAATACTCCAAGATCATAAGCATATCCCAGAACGTCTTGCCGGAAGCACGACAGAGGAAAAATTGAGGAGGTGTCAACAAGAAGTACTGTAGTACCTGGCCACAGGTGGCGCTGGTGAGTACACCCCCTTCTAGTATTGTGATAGCTGGCGTATCCCTCCCGTAGAATTCTGTCGGGCAACGGAGTTGACAGCTACATGATTATCGGGTAAGTTTAATATTGAAAAATATGTTTTCTTGCAGTAAATAACGTGATTTGACAGAATTTGACTTTCATTTCAACCACAAACAAACAGAACAACTAATTCGACTAAATTTAAGTAGCCGAACTGGTTGCTGTTATTACGAATGAAATGAAGGTGAAAGCCAGTTAAATCACGTTATTTTCTACAGGAAAACATATATTTTCTGTTAAAATGATTAAATATAATGTCTTTTGTTATATATATTGTGTTAAAATGTTTAAATATAATGACTTGTATAAATTCCGTGTCACTTCACTCACGTATGTACTGCGAACGCTAACATTAGCAATGTTACCAATGTTACACAACGTTACAATGTCATTGCTAACGGTAGCAATGGTACGGTAATATTAGAATGTGTATTTTAAAGCATTTTTCCATATACCCTTTACACAATATATAAAAAGGTACAAAAAGGGTACAGACCCTAACAAACCCACCTAACCTAACCTAGAAGTTCATAACATTTGCAACACTATATGTGATGATTCTTGTTCCGCCACTGGCTCTCTTACGCTCACAGGAAAATAAAACATCAATCTCGTATGTACTGGCAAGCGGTAATGTTGAGCTGCGCCCGCTAACATTAGCAATATTACTCTAGCATGCAATTTTACGATAACATTAGCAACTCTAAATATAATGGTTCTTGTTCTGCCATGGGCTTGCTTACGCTTGCAGGAAAATAAAACATCAAGCTCGTATGCACTGCTATGTCCAAACGAACAAACGAGAGCGAGTAAAATCGACAAGTAGAATGACAAAAAATAAATGAAAAACACTGCTAATGTTAGCATGTTACGCTAACATTGCCGCAGCTCAATATAACCGTATTTTTTCACGAGACATAGACTTTGCAACGGCGCCTCCAAAGTTTATCTTCTTATACTGTTTTGTCTTTTCCTACGTTTATTATACATCCAAGAAGGTAATGTATAGAGAAGAAAAGGCTTGTTTTACCATAATATATCGTTTCCCTGGTATATTTTCCCCACCCAAAACCCCGAGTTCCCCCATTATTGTAGGATATAGATGTATGCTTATATATATATATATATATATATATATATATATATATATATATATATATATATATATATATATATATATATATATATATATATATATATTTCTGAAACTATTCATTTGCGACGGTAACGAGTGTCATTTTCGATGAGCGGAATTTTTTCTATAGAAAAAAGTATTTTTTTCTACGTTACATAGTCCTGTTGTAATGGGAGAATGTTATCCTTTTGGTATTTTGATTTTTTTTCTGTGAAATTGATTCATCATCCGACTTTAATATCTTTAAAATTATCTCTGTTAGTAATATTGATTATAAAAATCATTTAAAGAAAATTTATTTCATCAACGAATGCATGTAACATTATTGCCATTCCCTTCTTATGTTTTTCTCTCTATCTGATAAGTGGTCTTGAATCCTTCCTTTTTTTTCGTTTTGGCCATACTGGCATGAGAGAAACACGTAGGAGAAGCCGAAAGGGCATGCTTCCCCGTCCATTAAAGATATTTGTTTTGGGTCATTAGAGAAGACATTGATGTATCCCTTGTCAAAGGTAAGACTTCGTTATAATCTAGAAGATTATTATAAGGATAGGGAATAATATGTTATAGATAGAGAGGAAAAGCGATCAGAATGGATGCAGTGGCTTGCCAATGTCCGGTAAAGTTTGCATACACCCTCGTGGTCGTGTTGCATCATTTTACAAGACACCCTATTTATTCACTTGAGTATGATACATTCTTTTCTTTTTAAAAAAAAGGGGGATGTGAACATGTTAGTAATATTAAGACCTCCTCGTTTTCCTGAAAACCATATTAACTGTACGAAAAGTAATGGTTCCTTATATGTAAATTTATTTTCAATGCCAAGAGGGCGTCACGAAGTAGCCGACCTGTAGGACACCTCGGGACTCCCCCTTTCCCTCTCTCCTACGGAAAATTCCATTGTTTATGATCTTAGATTGGGCTATACAATGGTTTCTGACAGCCCAGCAGATATTTTTCTTATCAATTGAATAGTTATATCTCCTTTGGAAAATAGTTTAGGCTATAAAAATTATTCAATGTCGTTAGGTATATGAGTTAACCTATGACCTCCTATACCCTCCCTAACCTAGGCACAGTGGCCACAGAAACCTTCTATAGCCTAGCCTAGAATTTCCTATAAACCTTGAGTAGGGTATTTTTAAAGAGGTTTAAGGAGGCCTAGCCTATGCTATATTGCGTTAAAGGGCATATTAGCCTAATTTACCTCGCTTAACCTTGTGAGATTTCCTTTGCCTCTTAAACCTTGAAGGTAACCTCCTCTATTTTCACATATATTATTTGTTCTTTAGGGAAATTGAAAACTATTGTTTCATATTATTGTAAAATTATCAAATAGAAGTATCCTGTAATTTTGTTTTGAAACTGAAGCATAGTAATTATATTTTTTTTTCTTTGTTATTACAAAGCTTTTAGAGGTAGGCATTATCATTTGAAGAATAAAAAAATTAAATAACTGTAATAATTACAGGGAACCAGTCTTGGAGACCTGTGAGCATGAATCAGTCTGGGAGATCTGTGATCTTGGACTCAGTCTGGGAGATCTGTGATCTTGGACTCAGTCTGGAAGATCAAATTATGGAATAGTGTACAACATTTTGAACTGAATAAAACTAGATAAGGATCACGTCTCTCTCTCTTACACGTCGAATGTCAAGTTCACTTTTGATGAATAACGAAAATTTATGTCAGGAGGAAAAGAATCATCCACCGTGACACTGTAATACAGTAAAATAATACCATCGAACGATACCCCCGGGCTCTGAAACTGAAGAGCAATAAATAGGAAATTTGTGATTCAGTAAGGTTGTAAAATAGGTCCATTATTGATGAACCCCACAGTTGGAATCCTAGTCGTTATCAGAGGACCCAAAGACCACTCAGAGCCAAATTAACCAGGTTAAAACATATCAATCAAATTACAGTGCTTCAAACTGGCAAGGACATACAGTACATGAACCAGGTTAAGGTATATCTATCAATTATGATCGGGTAAACACTCAGAAGGGCGAGATGAGAGACTTACCTAAGCAATCACTGGTAGAAAAATGACAAATCATGCAGTCAGTATAAAGTTATCACAGAAGCGGTAAAATCATTAGATGTAACACCGTACTTAATGAAACAATCCGATTACAATAGTAGTCAAAGTTCTAACTTCCAAATTGTTTTCGTTCATTTGGGTTTGGGGCCAAGTCCCAACTTCGAGATTGTCACCGTATTAGAATCTCTCTTTGCAACAGCTCCTCATTAATATTTTTTTCTTTTTGACTGAAATATTCGATGCGTCTCTCAAACGGTTTTGCAAAGTTGCACAAATCCCAAGTCTGGCTAATATAAAATTTCCAGGCAATCTATTAAAAAATACATCTGTCTCTCATGGCTCTTCATTTTGCCTTCCCCTCTATACAATGTACAAACTTCCAAACAAAAGCCCAATCACAACTTCACA